>NC_079406.1:26026379-26063879 GCF_029220125.1 Pseudoliparis swirei
AAATCCAAGATGGACGCCATTTTTTTTCCTTCTTTTTTTCAGGGTTCGTACGGTCATGGAAAACCTGGAAAAGTCATGGAATTTTAAAATGGTCATTTCCATGCCTAGAAAAGTCATGGAAACAAACTTAAATCATAAAAGTTTTGGAAAAGTCATGGAAATGTTGGTATATTCACATCATTTACGCCGAGTTTGAAATAATTAATATAAACAGATGGATTTGCACATGAAGAATAAACATTTATATAAGTGTTTAAAGGAATAAACATGAACAGAAATGTTTTTCTTTTAATCAAACTATTGTCTCATTCATTTGTTTCATTTAAGGTAAACTGTATGCTTTGGAATTCTCATTTTTTGAATACAAAATTCTCTAAATTGTTCATGTTTATACCGAGATTGTAGTTTGGTCATGGACATTTGGTTTAGAGTCCTGGAAAAGTCCTGGAAATCCATTGGTCAAAATGTGTAAGAACCCTGTCTTTTTCTTTCTTTTTTTCTCCTTTTCTTTTCTTTGACGGTGTTTATTCCTTCGCCCGCAGGTGGAGATCACGCTGCAGGACGTCAACGACAACCCGCCCGTCTTCCCCAACGACATCCTCGAAGTGGCCATCGAGGAGAACGTCGGCGACGGCTTCAGGATAATGCAGCTAACAGCCACGGATGCAGACAAGGTAACGGCTCCCCCCGGTTTCTATTCCGTCTGACAGGGTTTTTTTTTTTTTTTGCACTTTCCTCTGCCCGGTTTCCACTTCCACTGCTTTCCGAACAGATATCCTGGGAGTGATTTAATTTGAAAATAAGCTCTTTTTTAAATTTTCCTACACTGTAGAAGCCTCCAGTAGATTCAAATGGGATTTTGAAGCCAGCGCAGCTGTCGATAATGGAATAAAGTCGACATGTAGTATCTTTAAGTTCATCCAGGGCAGAAAACAAAAGGGTGTAAAACACAAATTAGAGGATGGATTCATTAAATTATCTACATCGGGGCAAATATCCCAGTTGGAGATGTCGGCCTCTGGGAAGATGTTCGGACCACAGCGTTACATAACATTAGCTAATTAAGAGTTCAGCGCATTTCATTGAGTCAGAGTGGCCGAGACAGATTGTGCTGCTTTCACCCTCACACACACACACCCTCACACACACACACACACACACACACCACTTTGAATCAATCTGTCTTCATACACTCTCCTCCACACACACACACACAGAAGTCTCTCTGCTCGTCTCATGTTAACGTTATCTGAGACGCCACCGGTGTCACAGAGCCCGGAGAGGAAAACGGGGCCAGCGATTGATTATTTTTTTGCACCCCCTCCCCACCCCCCCGACGCTCCGATAGTCCCTCTGCGGCCACCGTAGTTCACGTTACATCAGCGGGATCACTCTCAATTAGTTAAAGGGTTAGGGATGTGGACATCAAATTCCCGCAGAGAGAATGAGAACTCTGCCATTTCCAGTTGAGAGGGGAGAGAGATTAGAATATTCGAATATGGATTTAAATTTAGCGTTAATTTAAGAGGCCACGCCCCCGAATGTGAGATTTCAATTCTGGCCATTTTTATTTTTGCCTGTACCACAGTTGACTGTAAATCTCATTGGGGGGGATTTTAAGGACATTACTTAAGTATTCATCTTCTTTTTTATTTATTTTTGAGGCGTCAAAGCACTCGCTATCGAAATCTAGCCCGAGTTCGTGACACGGAAAAACTCTGCTCCGCGTTTTGTGAAAATTCGGCACTATTTCTTATTATTGCTGGATGTGGACATCAAATTCCCGCGGAGAGAACGAGAACTCCGGCATCTCCAAGCCAAAGGATGTAGTTGAGAGGGGAGAGAGATTATAAAGAGAGGATATGGAATTAAATTTAGCGTTAACTTAAGCGGCCACGCCCCTGAATGTGAAATAAAGTCGTACAACGTTTCAATTCTCGCCATTTCAGCTGACTGTAAATCTCATCGGGGGGATTTTAAGGACATTATTTGAGTATTATTCTTCTTTTTATTTATTTTTTAAGCGTCAAAGCACTCACAGCTTTGATCTCGGTATACAAATCGAGCCCGAGTTCGTGACACGGAAAAAATCTGCTCCGCGTTTTGGGAAAATTAAGCATTATTTCTTATTATTGCTGGATTTGGGAATTAAATTCCTGCGGAGAGAACGAGAACTCTGGCGTCTCCAAGCCAAAGGATGTAGTTGAGAGGAGATAGAGAGGATATGGAATTAAATTTAGCGTTAACTTAAGAAGCCACGCCCCCGAATGTGAGATAAAGTCGTACAACGTTTCAATTCTGGCCATTTTTCTTTTTGTCGGACGACCACAGCTGACTGTGAATCTCATCGGGGGGGATTTTAAGGACATTATTTGAGTATTATTCTTCTTTTTATTAATTTTTTAAGCGTCAAATCACTCACAGCTTTGGTATCTGTATCGAAATCAAGCCCGATTCCGTGACACGGAAAAGCTCTGCTCCGCGTTTTGGGAAAATTAAGCATTATCTCTTAACGTACGCAGGTATAGTCGATTTAAAGTCGACAAAAGCGTACAGACGCTTAAAAAGAATGCAGTGGCCTTTAAAAAAAAAAAAACTTTATTTCTTTTTTAGGAATTATGGATTCTAGAGACTTCAGTACGAGATATAAAGCTGGCACTTCCCTCCAGCTCTCACTCATACGAGGATCCTTAAACAGGAACCTTAAGTTGCGCTGACACCGAGCAAACGGAGCGTACGGAGCTCCTGGCTGAGAGAAAGCCACATGTGTGCGTGACCCCGCGGCCCAGAGAGTGCAAGCTGTCGGCCAGCTGACGCACTGGATACAGACATCATAATGATCCCTTTCCAATTTTTAACGGCGCTCCATGTGCGAGGGTATATTAAAACGCTGTTTCTCAGGGCATCCGGAGAAGGAACGAGCTTGAAAGAGAAGTCGATATAAAAGCGTAAAAAGCTTTTTTCTCTCGGTCTCGTGCAGGCAGGCGAGGCCTTTCGACTGCGAATGTTTCTCACCTCATTGGAAAGAAAAAAGACTGCGAAAGTTTTATTAGAATTCTGACCATATGTGGAAAATATGGCACAGGTAAAGCTTACTTAATGAAGAAAAGTGCAACAATGGCTCTGAAGGTACAGATGCACGTTAATGTGTTCCAGAGACTGGCTGTAAGTGTATTTCAAGACTGCGTGGTGCGGCCGGTGGGTCCACCCTCTTCCTCTTTTCTTCGGGGCTTTGTGTTTGAGCTCTCGGTGACACCGCGCTGCTTGTTTTTCAGGAGTCTGTATTATGATTGGCTCGTGCTCTCGTGCGCTGGTGCATACAGGAAGCCTCGCCATCCCCGCCGGCGCTGTCTGCTTCGCACCTCTCAAAAACCACTCATCTGCTAAATGAGTTCCCCCCCCACACTCAAACCCCCCCTCCCTCCCACCCGCCAAACAAGCAAAGCTGTAAAGTAGTCAGACCCTTAACTGGAGGTCAAGAGGGCATCCAGTGTTTGCGTAAGTGTGCGTGAGTGTTCGTAAGATCTTAATTACTTATGTTGGTTTAGCAAAGAGAGAGAGGAATTAGTGCGTTGACACACACATTTGTGTGTGTGTGTGTGTAGGACTGTGGTCTAGCCGGACCCCCTTGCTCGGCCTCTCCCCACCTCCCTCGCTCTGCCTTTGAACCCTATCAGAAAATTAATTGGCAAAACTGTGGGGTGTTGGGTTTCCGGCCTGCGGGCCCAGGTGGCTGATGGGATTGCCAGATCTGGAGCCACTGATTGATGACAGCAGGGTAGTTAGATGAGCGGGGCCTCGACCCCACCCTCGTTTATTTTATTATTTTTACTGGGCCTGGATCTGTGACCGGGTCTCTGGTAAAGCAATGACCGTGTTTACATGCATTCGAATAACTGGATTAGTCGGACTGAAATCGAATGATCCGTTTCATGTAAACACCTTTGTTCGACTATGTGCGGTCCGACTACGATCCGATTAACACCCCTGGATAACTCGATCCGATCCGGTTGATAATTCGACTATCGCGGCATGTAACGGTGAACTGGATTAGGAACTGGACTTTGCGTCTTTGCGCATGCTTGAGATCCCGCCGCCCTCCTCCCTCCCATGTCGTGACCCGGAAGTCGAAAGAGACGATAAGTTGTCACTGCCGGGAGCCTGGCCGGCAGAAAACAAACAAACAACGCCAATAGCGCCATTTGCATTCGCTGTACTCCTATTAACATCATGCAAGAATAGTAGAGGGCTGTAGCTTCGCCTTGCTCTCTGTTCGCCATCTTTCTCAAAATGTTGTTGTTGTTGGTTGTTGTTGGTAGTGGTGAAGAGGTCAAGCGGAAATGGCTGTATCACCACGAGTTGTAATGAAAACAGCGCCACCTATCGTATCGGATATGACATGCTTTCAAAGGCCAATGATTCGAATTACTCACTGCCATGTATATTGGGATAACAGCTGATCCCCCAAAAGATATCATAGTCCGACTAAAGCAAGATTCAAATTATACCATCATGTAAACGCACTGACTGAGTGACGGGGAGTCAGGATTTTTTTTTGATCCGTCGTATAAAAAAAACGACCACGGGAAAGAGATAAGGACGAGTCATGAACTCGTTCTTCGCGATATTGACTCTCGCTCTAAAGCGTTTGACGACGGCCGTGTCTAGACCCGTTGGCGTACGCATAAAGTTTGACAGAATTGAATCTTCTGTCCCAGAAACGACATGAACCTACAACACCTGTATCCATAAATAATACTTTTTTATTTGGCGTAACTCAATCTGGGCTCCATGTGTTCACCGGTACTCGAAGAAGCAGCGAGAGTCCCGTCGTTTTCACTGGAAAACCAGCGTCAGGGGGAGGGGGCGGGGCTACAGAATAAGTGAGAAGCGAGATGCCAACATTGCCGCATGCACACAGTTCATGCCAGACGCTGTTTGTCATTGCGTCGTTTCCACCGACGCCGTCGACGTGCCGGCGTAAAGCCGCCGACGTGCCGGCGTAAAGCCGCTCCATTGTCCCGGCCGGATCAAAAGAGCACTGAAAGAGTTCCGAGTCCCCCCCATTGAGCTCGGCTCTTAACCGGCGTGTAACCAGAGCTCCGTCTGGCTGAATAGCGATCGCTTTTTGATGTTGCTTTTTCATTTTTTTGGGTGTGGGGGGGGGGGGGCGGGGGGGGGGGGTCCACACAGAGTGAGACAGTTGTCTGATCTCCGATTGTCTCCCCCGAGCACAAATATAACCGCCGGGCTCCGTCGCCGGGCCCCGTCGCCGGGCCCTTTCAGTGGCGGTATCACGTTCGGTCGCTCCTCTCTCGTTGCAAAGCCTCGCCGCATGTGTCGCGCCGCTTGTTCCCCCCTCCCTGACGAGGGAACAGGGGAATCTATTAGTTGCATTTATAGAGGAACGTTATAGTTCAAAGACTCTCCAGAACATCAGCCGCTCAGCTTCTGCTTCACGAATTACACATTTTATAAGAAGTTACGGGATTCGAGATGTAAAAAAGTCGTTTGTTTCCGACATGTTCCAAAATGTTTGGTTATTTTAGAGCAGACGCACTACTAAAATATCCTTTTATATCAAGATACATTTTTTTTAAACTCACATTTGATCAAAAACGTGCTAATAAATCTACGAGTCTCTTTTTTGGCACGTTTTTTGCTAACGAAAGTTTTTTTCCCATCCGCCTGGAATCAATTTAGCAGAAAACGCCCGCTGCTCGCTTGACATTCTTTTTTGCGCGGATCATGGCCGTGTGATAATCACCACATTTGTAATTCATTACATGCATCATAAAGGGCTCATGATTAGCAACGGGGGCTTTACAGAGTGAAGCAATATTAATGCCTCGGGGGTGTCGGCAGATAAAGCAAATTACAAGCCGGCGAAGAGTCACCGTGTTCAAATATCATCAATATATGAGAGAACACTTTGAACATGAAGGTACGACATTTAATACTGAATGACGAACAATAACAGTCCAATAAAGTCAGAAAAGGCGGGTTTTATCTATATTTTGAGTCAATTGAGTCTTGATAGATTGATACTTGTCTCTTTTTAAATTGTTTTATGATTAACTTAAATTACACAGCGATATAAACAGATTATAAGGCATTCCAAGTACCTTTATAATGTTTTATAGAAAGTAAAGACACATTGTTCTACTTGATTTAATGAAGAAGAAAAGAAAAGGCTCAATGTTACACATACATTAAGAAAGAATATACACTTTTATTAATCCCCAAGGGGAAATTAGTTCTCTGCATTACTTGATGAGATTCCTTTTAGTTTAAATGTTTGAGTTGAAGTTTCACCAGTGACAACAATTTACAAAACCTGCAAATATTAACTTTTATGTTTGGTTCGTTGCTCGCAAAACATTATTTTGGTTTCGTGCCATTAAATTACGGTTTAATTACGCAACGCTCTTTTTATTTTCACCATGACATCACCTTTTTTTTAAACTTGATTTAATGAAGAAAAGATACATTTAGGGCTCAATATTACACATAAAGTTCAGCAAAGTAAACAAGTCCAACTTTATGGACACTAGGAAGATTCTAGAAAATGCACAAAACCCATAAATATTGACTTAAGTTTGGTTTGTTGCTCGCGATCAGCCGGAAAACAAATTATTATGTTTTTTGGCCATAAAAATATCTGTTTAATTGCTTAAATTCCTTTTATTTTGCATTCCGTTACCATAACGTCAGGTTTTTTCTTCTTTTCCCACCCGCCTCAGGGTCCCAACGCTCTCGTGACGTACACCATCGTCAGCGGGGCGGACGACAGCTTCCGCATCGACCCCGAGTCCGGCGACCTGACCGCCACCAAGAAGCTGGACCGGGAGCGCCGCTCCGAGTACTCCCTGCTGGTGCGCGCCGACGACGGGAAGCAGTCGACCGACATGAGGCTGAACATCACCGTCAAGGACGTCAACGACCACACGCCCAAGTTCTCCCGGGACACGTATTCCTTCGACATCCCCGAGGACACGGCGCCGGGTGAGTTCCGACCTGCTCTGTTAAGCTCATCATTATTAGGAGCCGGCGTCCTTGTGGCGGTTTATAAGGAATACTCATACGAGCCCCTGCGTACGCTTCCTTCAGGGGGGAATTAAAGGAGTTTTAAGAGGTCGAATGGGACGGTAACTGATATTTGATTTTTGTGGAAATCCATCAGCGACCGAAAGGATTTACAGTAACGCTGACAACCGCCTGGCACGTCGCTTTAAATCGAAAAGAAATAAGTTTGTGAAATGACGGAAGGGGGTTAGGGGAGGATGTAACCGAGATGTAATTATGTAAATACTAATAAAAACACCTCATCATTAGCTGTTGCGGCTTTGTGTTTTCATCCGGACATCCTGCATTTGCTTCGGTTCCGGCCGAATGGAGTCACCGGTGTTATTAATAAAGCCTAATAACCCCCCTGTAGATGCATTAAAGTCGTTTCTGTCCTCCTTCGCCCCCGCCCAGGCTCCATCGTGGCGGCGATCCTGGCCAGCGACTCCGACTCGGGGCTGAACGGCGAGGTCACGTACTCGCTGGAGGACGAGGACGAGGCGTTCCGGCTGAACCCGGTGACGGGCGTCTTCAACGTGACGCGCCCGCTGGACTACGAGAGCCAGCAGTACTACATCCTGACGGCGAGGGCCCGGGACGGCGGGGGCCAGGCCGGCGCCGTGCGGGTGTATTTCAACGTGCTGGACGTGAACGACAACGCGCCCGTCTTCAACGCCGCCGCCTACAGCGCGTCCGTCTCCGAGAGTCTGCCGCCCGGGTCCACCGTGGTCGCCGTCGGGGCCACAGACGCCGACGACGGTACAAGAAAAACATCATTTGTGAAGGATAAGAAATGTCGGAAGTTATTTTAGCCATAACTGAAACTAAAAGAAGGGCTTTCATTGTCTAACGGGTCAAATATCAACGAGTTAAAAATGGCGCCTGTAAAAATGGGAATTTGTGTCAATACTGATATAAAGACATTGGTTTATCTCTCATATGACATAAACTAATGTGTTGATCAGGCTCCAATAGATAAATACATATTTATTAGATTAATTATTCCACTTTTTAATCCATCCTGTCTTATTTTCTTGCTTTGATCTTTTGTGCATTAGTTTTAACATGTTTTTCTTAATCTATTTGCAACTCTAAGCTTTAGTATTATTATTATAAATATATTTTTATAAATTGTGAGGTTATTTCTTAATTTGACAATCATTAAACATCCCAATTGTCAGACTAGATCAGAAAGAAGAAAAAAAATATTTTGAGTTTTATATTACTATCCTTGTATATTTAGACACTTCCAAATCAGGATATATTGCATATACTGTATTCTTTTTTTTTAGTCAGAAGTGAATATATTTAAAATGGTTGTTAGAAGTTAAACTCTGGTTATATACTCTCCACTGAATCAAGAGTGAGTTCGACCAAAGCAGATTAATTTAACGCGTGTCACTTGGTTCTTACAGCTGGTGACACAGAAGCTCTCAAAAACTGCTTTTTAATTTTTTTTTATTCTGCTGTAAAATATTAAAGTGGTCCTCTGAGTTATTTCCTGGCGTCTCAGGTGGCGACTCCCCCTGCGGTGTAATTACCGCTTCTCCACGGGACCTAACGGGGTCATCGTGACGCACATTCCTGGGATTATATATAACATATAAACCAGATTCTAGGCTCCGTCCATCGTGATCTGACCACGTCGCCCTCTGCAGACGCACAGCTGCCCGCCCTCTACCGGCAAAAGAAACGCCACCGTTGTTAGCGCTTCCTAAACCGCGACCCACCCCCACACCCGACCCCCAGACTTTGATGAGGGATTACTTGCATCTGTAAATACACCCCTGACTGTGGGAAGGTGCCGAGGCTTTCCACGTGAATACCCCGTTGAGTTGAATTACAGACGCTCAATTTAAGCTCATTTCAAGTTCATTTCAACCCACCTCATTTCAACCCCCCCCCCCCCCCCCCCCGTGGACTTCATCGCACAATTTGAGGAAATGGATAAGATAACGTACGGGATCTTGAACAATCGCATCTGGAAACAATGGACGCTATTAAAAAATATCAACATTCGACCTACAACCGCGGCGGACTGTTTGTTATCTGGCTTTTCTTTGAGTTCAAGGTCGTACTAAATAGTTCCCGCTAGATTTAATTATCTTTTTTTTTGCACAGTGAGTGTTAGTCGAAATACACCCAGACTCTCCGTCTGTTTAGTACAGAAAAGAAGATTTAATAGGAAAGAGCCTCTTACTTAATTCCCGCCCCCCGACCACAAAGTCTTTCCGTTAACCCAAATTAAATGTTGGTTCCAGGTTTTTTTTCCCCCGTCTATTCTCCACGTAACATTTAAACCTTGGGAGCAAAATACAAACCAAACGTGATTAAAAAGTTCACAGTAGTAGTTTGTCTCGTGTGATATGAAGTATCTTTTGGCAGGGAGTGAGCGTCCCAAAGGCTATTTTTTTAATCAAATCGTTTTTTTTGGCACTTTTATTTCGCGGTCGTGATAAACCGTTGCCGGATTTAATCAAATGTGAGGTTCTTATGCTTTTCTTCGTCACACGTAAACACGTTCACGGTCTGGACCTTTTCAGATGTCACCTCGGCTTGTTGGATATTGGTAAACCACTGTCGCGTTTTGAAATAGTTAAAGCTATCGGTATTATTGCCTTCTGATTATTCTTTTTTTCCAGGCCCGAATGCCCAGCTCCACTACAGCATCGCGTCCGGAGACTCCCAGGGCCACTTTGTCATCGGCGAGGACGGCGTCCTCCAGACCAGGAAGACCCTGGACAGAGAAAACCAGTCCTTCTACAACCTGGTGATCACGGTCAACGACCTGGCTCCTCCTCCCATGACCCGCTTCACCAGCACCGCCCAGGTGTCCGTCATCCTTCTGGACGTCAACGACTGCCCGCCGACCTTCACCTCTCGGCGGGTGACCTACATCCAGGAGAACACGCCGGTGGACACGGTCGTGTTCACCGCCCGGGCGGTGGACGCCGACAGCGGACCCAACAGCTACGTCGAGTACTCGCTCAAGGGGCCCTTCGGTAACAAGTTCAGCATCGGCGCCATCGACGGGGACGTCCGGCTGGTCGGCGAACTGGACCGCGAGGAGCTTTCCAACTACACCCTCACGATCGTAGCCACCGACAAAGGCGAACCCCCCCTGTCGTCGACGATGGACGTGACCGTGACGGTTCTGGACGTCAACGACAACACGCCGAGCTTCTCGCAGAACATCTACGACATCGAGATCGAGGAGAACACCCTGACCGGGATCGACGTCGTCCAGGTGTTCGCCGGCGACGCCGACGAGGGCACCAACGGGCAGATCCGATTTTCCATCTCGGGGGGCAACGCCAACTCCGACTTCCGGATCGATTCGGTCACGGGGGCGATCTCGGTGGCCAAGCAGCTGGACCGCGAGGCGCGTTCGTCCTACTCGCTGGTGGTCCAAGCCGCCGACCGCGGCAGCAGCCCCAGGGCGGACCGCGCGACGGTCAACGTCGTGCTGTTGGACGTCAACGACCGCTCGCCGGAGTTCGAGCTCTCTCCGTACACCGTCAACGTCCAGGAGAACTTCGAAGATCTACCGAAGAACATCCTGCAGGTCAGTACGCTTTGTTTTTTCAGCCGCCGGGACGTCGGTAACATTCACAGACGGGACTCGCTGAGTGAATGACAGTTATAAGACCTTAAATGAGCTAATGCCCTAAACAAATTTGTAGTAATAGTAACTTAATAAGTGCAGGTATGTGAGCCGTGTCGGTGAACCACTGAACCAGTTCGCACGGTGGTCTCATTTTGCCAAACGCTGTGACAGAATTCGTGACTAAAACTACATAGAAACGATATATGACTGCAATTTGCACTGCGCAATTAGGCCTTCAACCGAAATATGAACCGGGGCTGCATTGCATCGAGAGGGCAATTAACGTGGCAACCGCCCCTGATGACTTAATGGACAGTGGATAAAAAATGGACGGGGGTCGGGGCAACTGATTTCCATTGATGGAGCAATTCCAATTTTCTTTATTTGCTTGTGTACCTTGTGAGGAAATGAGGGCTCAGTTATGTGGTTGTGGTGGTGGTGGTGGTGGGGGGGGGGTCCAGACGCGGTGGGCTCCTGCCACACAAGAACACACATCTGCGCATCTAACCTGTGCCGTCTGCGGCGTGCATGGCAGGGAGGCCTGGAGAGCCCCCACAATGCATCTGGGCTCACGGGTTTTAATGCTGCAGCACGAGGGTGAAATGCCAAGACTGACATTTTTGTGTGTTTTTTTCTTCTTTTACGTGGAAAGTCTGATTAGACAAAGTGAATAAAGTAATGATCTCCCTTCCCTCAGCAATTACCTCCATGGTGCCCCCGTGATGGTGACTATTATCCCTTCAGTAGGGAGGCTCAGCAAGGTGGTCACACTGGGTTACCGCCAGCTCGTGTGGATTGAGCAACATTCTTTCAACAACAGAAAAAATTGTTCCAGAAACTGCAGGAATGAGATTTTGTCAACGACAATCCACTAAAATGTCAATTTGTACATCCCAAACGCACAAATTGATCTCTATTGATGGAAAGTAACTCACTAGCGACTCAGTCAGTCCTGTACTTAAAGTCAAGATGGAATTTTTAAAATCCTTTTAAAGCCTTTTAGATCATATCTAGAGTGCATCTATTTCACAATGGGCAAAAAAAATAAAGCAAAAACCTAATTATTCCTGTATCCCAAAATATGACTTGTGCTTACGTTAGCTAGTACCAACCAATTATAATATGATGACATCCGTACATCGACCAAGTGTAATTGCTATCATCTGTTATCTTTAAATATGCAAGAACTCACATGAGTGACTCACCGTGACGTCGCCTTTCTCATCGTATTTCTGAAACGCAGAAGCTAAACTGTACTTAAGTCTCGTACATGTTACTTCCCACCGCCGCCGTGCTATTAAAACTCCCTCGCGACTGTTCGACTGTTTATTCCAGACAACCTGCAGTTTGGCTGCTGGAAAATAATAATAAAACACATTTCTTTGCAGAAGGAGAAGCAGTTTGATTCCCAGAATCCCTAAAAGAGGCTTGTTTTCTTGTTTCCCCCCAGGTCGTCGCCAGAGACGACGACCAAGGTGCCAACGGGCAGCTCAGCTACATGCTCAGCGGCGGGAACGACGAGGGCGCCTTCAGCCTGTCGTCCAGCGGCCGGCTGAGCGTGACGCAGACGCTGGACCGCGAGGTCCGGGGGAAGTACGTCCTGCTGGTCACCGCCACCGACTCAGGTGAGGCTCACGTCACAACCGTGTCTTTTTCACGGGGGCCGTTGGGTCGTTTACGTGTCTCGGTGGACGATCTGGGGAGAACTCCGTGTCACGTGTACTTTTTTCATGTCTACAAACACGAGTTCACAGGGCTCTTTCTTCTTCTTCACCTTCTCCCTCTTCTTCCTCCCCCCTCTACCACCTCCTCCTCCTTCTTCTTCTTCTTCTTCTTCTTCTTCTTCTTCTTCTTCTGCTTCTGCTTCTTCTTCTTCTTCTTCTTCTTCTTCTCGCCCTTCTTCTTCTTCTTTTCACCCTTCTTCTTCTTCTCCCCCTTCTTCTTCTTCTTTTCACCCTTCTTCTTCTTCTTCTTCTACTAGGTATTACCTGTTGGACACAGGATGAGCTCCCTTTTCTTCTCCCTTCTCCTCCCCATTTCATCTCCTTCGTCTCCCTCTTCTTCCTCCTCCCCCCTCCACCTCCTTCTTCTTCTCCCTCTTCTTCTTCACCTCCTCCCTCTTCTTCTTTTTCACCTTCTCCCTCTTCTTCTTCACCTCCTCCCCCCTCCTTCTTCTTCTCCCTCTTCTTCTTCATCTTCCCCCCCCCTCCACCTCCCTCTTCTTCTTCACCTCCTCCCTCTTCTTCTTCTTCTTCTTCTTCTTCACCTTCTCCCTCTTCTTCTTCCTCCTCCCCCCTCCACCTCCTTCTTCTTCTCCCTCTTTGCCTCCTCCCTCTTCTTCTTCACCTCCCCCCCCTCCACCTCCCTCTTCTTCTTCCCCCCTCCACCTTCTTCCTCCTTCTTCTCCCCCTCCTCCTCCTCCTGCACCTCCTCCACCTTCTTCTCCCCTTTCCCCTCCTCCTCCTTCTCCTCCTCCTTCTTCTTCTTCTTCTTCTTCTTCTTCTTCTTCTTCTTCCCTCATCTTCTTCTTCTTCTTCTTCTTCTTCTTCTTCTTCTTCTTCGACTTCTTCTTCGTGCGGCAGTAAATAACCTAAACATTCGGAGAGTATTTAGCTTGCTAAAAATTAGCGTGTTTTTTTCCCCTTCTCTTTCCGTACCTTTTCCCTCGAAGTCTTTCAGCGGGTCGAACAGCGCCGTCTTGTTTATTTGGATCCGGCGGTCGAGCTTGTTATAGCCAGATAAAAGGTTCGCTTGTTATTGCGTGGAGGCCAGTTAATGTGCAGTTTAAAGGAGTACATGCGTATCCCCGTCGCAGCCAAATCACATGCTATCCCAGTTAAGTATACGTTTCCCCCCCCACCCCCTCTGGCATGCTGTCATGGTTCATTCCTGCACCGACCATGTGACCCGTCATCACACGGTGTATTTTAGATTCGGTGAGAATTGTCGGCGAACAATTAGCATATTTGTCGTGGGAAATTGTTTCATTTTATGTCATTTTAAGTGTTTTCTTTCTCTCATTTAAAACAAGTGTGCCGCAGCGTACTGTTTCCAGATGTCTCGAGTCATGCTTCTGCTGAGTCGAGATCGTCTCGCTTCACGTCCTCTTCGGAGGTTTTTGTGCCACATGGACAAAACGAACGTACTAATTAGGATTCGATCCCTTTTCTTTTTTTGTGCGCTTCACAAGGAGTCCATATTTAGAAACCCCTGACAACAATTCCAAAATATTTTGACAGGACGTTTCATTGCGATGTTGGTGAGAGGCAGAAAGAGAAGGAGGAGAGAAAAAAGAAAGAAAGAGGGATTTGGGTAGAATATCAAAATATCAAAAAACCCATAATCATGGTGCAGGCCAAATTACCCAGCAGCATTTTCTCTCACATTCTTGAGGCCTCGGCTGAGCCGGCGGGGTGGAAATGGTTCTCCCGGGCGCGATCGGGCAGAACGCGTCGAAGGTGGACGGTTGCAGACGGTCTGCAGCACCGCCGTCCGCCGGGACCCGCTTTCATCTCAAACCACGGACATTCATCTCCGCGCGTCAGACGTCCGCCGTCTCTTTCCCGCGCATCGATAAAGTAGAGAGGCGCGGGAAAGAGGCGGCGGAGGACGTGGTGTCCGGGTGGTGTACATAAGGTGTCTGGTCGATGTCCGGGTGGTGTCTGGGCCATGTGTACGGAGTGATGTCCACTCAGGGTCCATGTGGTGTCCATGCGGTGTCTGTGTGGTGTCCGGTTTGGTACACGGTGCCCTCGGGGCGCCATCTTCCCAGAGCATCTCCAGTCGCCCCCGGTGACGGTAACCCCGGTGACTCTCAGCTCAAACTGCAGCTTCGGGGCGTGGATGGAAAACAAAAAGAGCTCACCGGGGCGCCCGATTCCCAGCGTGGGGTTCTGGCTCCCAGAATTTTGGCAAACATCTGCCATTGTTTTTTTCCTTAAAAAAAATTCTGCTTGCTTCAGCAACGTGGCATCCGCGCAATTAAAGGTGTTTTCATGAGGCGTCTCGCCGAGAGGAAACTTAAAAGATCAGAACCCGGGACGCGTCTGCTTTCTCTCTTCTTGTTTATGGAAAGTTGTTTACCAGCATTTCTTGAGTTTTAACAAGTTGCGCCCCGATAGCCGGGTCCGGGGCCCGGCCCCAACATCTGGAACCGACTGCAGGCAAATCAGATTTGTAAACCGCCGCTTAGCAAGTCGTGCCCCCGTGGAATCATTTGAATCTGGGAGATTTCCGACCAGACTTTTCCCCACTTTGTGCCGATGGAACGACTCTTAAGTGCTCGAATAATAAAATAAAGTATATTTTTATGAATCTGGCAGCTGGTCAGGTGTGTGTGTGCGTTTGGCCGCCGCTCAACGCTCTATAGCATTCGCTCTGAACAATTCACTTGTTCATGTGATCAGAAATGAAATAAACCTGCCAGAGGCTTTTTATATATGTATATATATTTATATATATCTATATACTGCAACGCACTCCTCATCGGGATCCCTAGCAAGAACATCCAGCAGCTGCAGTACATCCAGAACTCTGCTGCAAGGATCCTGATGAGGGTGCGGAAGTACGACCACATCACACCCGCCCTCAAATCCCTCCACTGGCTACCGGTCCAGTACAGGATTAAATTCAAAGTCTCCCTGCTGACCCACCAGTGCCTCCATGGAACTGCCCCTCTCTACCTTAAAGAACTCATCACTCCCCAATCCTCCCCACGCCATCTCCGCTCTGGACAGGCCAACCTCCTCCAGCCTCGGAGGACAAGGCTCCGAACCATGGGCGACCGCGCCTTCTGTACAGCTGCTCCCAGTCTGTGGAATGCTCTCCCCGACCATTTAAGGGCACCGCAGACTGTGGATTCTTTTAAAAAAGGCCTGAAAACCTATCTTTTTAGAAAAGCGTTTGATTGACTACTTTTTAAACTCTAAAGTCATTTATGTTTGGTTTTATTTTATTTATTTTAATTCTTCTCCTGTGTTTGTTTTTAGTTTTTCCCCTTTTTGTGCAATGTAGCACTTTGAGATCCTTCGTTGGATGTAAAGTGCGTTATACATTAAATTTATTATTATTATTATTATTATTTATATAATTATATATATATTTATATATATATTTATATATATATATATATACATATATATATATACACATATATATATATATATATTTATATACATGTTGGCTACGATGGAACAGCCTTGGCAAGCAAGAGGGACTTTTAGGGTTCATCTCAAAGTTATTAATGAGTCATCACCAGGGAAACACTCTCCAGTCAATAAGATGTGTTGTTATTGTTGTGTATTTATTGTGTAATCATCTCATATTCATGGCTTAGTGTGATTTGAGTTTTCAGTTTCTTTGATTGCTGTAATATTGAATTTCCCGCCATGTTTTTTCTACTTCTCTTTTCTTTTTTACAACGTACAGTATATCTTGAATTAAATGGTCTCCCTGTGAAATTGATGGAAGATTTCGATCGAGAGGAGTTTGCATTTGGGCTTTTGAGGGGGAAGTTCTGCGGCCGCTCGGCAAAATGACTCCTCTAACGAGCCGGGTCTTTTATTCTCTTAACTCAAACTCAAAGCACCCGTTCGTCTCCGTCGTACCAAAACAAAGACAAACCGGGGGAGCCAATGAATGACGAGTCCAAAGCGTTCTGCCGGAGCATCGCCGTCCCGACACTTGCCGGAATAAATCTCTCACGGCGTCCGTTTCCTGAAGCCTTGAGCCCGTCTGCAGTCCGGTGGCTACGCACGACTCGGCCAAGCAAAACATTCGGGTTCCTCGAGTGAACTCCACCAGAGCGGTAACATTTCTGGATTAGCTCCTCTGGCCTGTTTTCTCTCTTCCACTCCCCGGTACACGTAACCAAGAGCTCCATGTGTGTGTGTTGTGTGTAAATAGTTTTGGTAAGTAATATGGGCTTAAAAAAAAAAAAACAGAAACAAAGCTGGTGTGGGTTGTTGGCAAAGTCCACCTTTTTTTCTTCTTCTTTTATTGATGTTTATTTGCTGTTTCTATTTATTGTGTGTGTGTGAATACTTTTCCATATTTTAAAATTCATGTGGCCGACGCATGAATATTCCAGCGTCGTGCCACGAGCGCCGCCCGTAACCCTCCGGAATGTTCCACAGATGCTCGTGAGGGGATTTCCAAATATTCGACAACGACGACAACAACAACAACAACACGACACAAAGCAGGACAAAATAAAAACACAGCTGTAATAAAAACACAAAAGGCTTCACATAAAACGTCACCACGAAGGTCCAAAAAAAAAAGAAGCAACGCCGCAAACCTCCCCGTGACACGCGGGGAAGAAATTATGCACACAAAAAAAAATGGCGCTCCATAAATATCCGTAAAGCAGATTTAATTTGACGAATGCCTCCGAGATCGCCGCGCCTGTTATAGAACGATATTCTTCCCCCTCGTACTTCCCCTTTCACTCTCTCGTGAGAAAACCTCTGTTTGCTCCGGCGTGTTTGGCAAACTTCGGTGTGTGTGGGGGGGGGGGGGGGGGACCGCTCCGCACCCTAAACCCTCCGCCGGGGGCCTTTCACGGGGGCGCCCGAGCGGGGTCGCATTAAAAGAAGCTTTGTCGCAAAGCAACAGGTTCTCAGAGGCGGAAAAATGTCAATTTCGCCTTTGATGGCGGCCAATTCCCCCCCCCCCCCTCTCCTTTTATACCCCCCCTCCCCTGAGTAATGATGTGTTTTATTTACGCCGTCCCCTCAAGAGCACAATCCAGCCGCAGTCCATAAACCGTAATTAACCGTTTAGCCTTAAGCTGCCGGCTACAGACGGGCCGTCTCATAAAGTCATTCATCCGTCTTCCCTAAGTCAACCCGTCACCGGGGGGGGGGGGGGGGGGGGCGGTTGTTTGGACATCCCTTGTTTGGTCGAAAAAACGTTCCGATGATGAAACGATTCTCTCCATCGTGTGAGTGAGGGAGGAGAAGGAAGAGATTATCTCCTGCGCCCGGCGGAGACACTCAAACCGGCTTCTCAGCGCGGCTTAGGCCTTTCCCAGGAGGAGGGTGAAAAAACACCCCCCCCCCCCCACGCCGCCTCGCCACCACGCCACCCCCGTAGCAGCTGTGGCGTTTTAATCGCCGCTAACATGTGCGTCTGGCCCCGCCCCCTCCGGTTCAGAGCGCAACGGCCAACCGGCACCGTGTTGGAGGTTAATGTGATTTGTCCGGCGGTAACGGACACGAATAAGGTGCTTACCCCCCCCCCCCCCCCCGACATATGTTGGGGCGAGACAATACTTTCTGGGGTTGAGAGGCTTACTGTCTGTGGGTGTGAAGGATGGAGGAAGAGGAGGAGGAGGAGGAGACAGATGGTCAGATGGTCTTGTTTTAGTCTCAGCCTCCTGAAAAGATCGTTTTTGGTCCCTCTGGGTTCTTCTGGGTCGACCGGGCTCCGTCTTCGAGATCCAATCACTGTTTGTGATTATTGCGAAATATATATACAGTATATATTTTTAAAATATGTTTTATTGATTTTCACAGTTTTTATCCATTGCGAAATATTTTTACGAAATTCGGTCGTCTCCGTCAAACCCGGGTCTTCAACGGGATTTTAAAAATGTGTTTGATGGCGGTTCCAGATGAAGAGGAATCCCTTCACGGATTCACCGTCGCCTCGTGTCCTCCATCCCATAATGACATCGCCCCGGTGCCGCCGGGGTCCACTGTTGTCTTTCCTGATTGAGAGAGCGTGCCCCCCCCTTCCCCCCCCCCATCCCAGTTCCTCTCGTGCGATAACACCCGAGCCTCGTAATGTTTTTTTTTTTTGTGTTGCTTTTTTGGTGCCACGGCGTCGGCGACTTTTCGCCCGCGGCGGTGAATACCGATGACGCGAGGCGGCGGTCGGTCCCGGAGAGAGAGGAAGTGTCGGGTTGCGAGCCGTTTGCTTTCCTAAGTAACCAAGAGATTAACCCCCCGAAATGAGATTACGCCCGCGGCGCGAGCTCCAGACCTCGCCGGCGTTCGGGCCCGACGAGGTGTTCCACGCTGCCGGGGGAGGGGCGGGACATCGAGGGCGCACGGGGACGGAAAAGAAAGACACTTCTTTTTTAAACTCCTCTAACCGCAGCGCTCGGCCGCGCGCCGGTAGGCAGCCGGATTTTTCCATCGTCTCTCTTTCCGAGGCGCAAAAAAAAAAAGATGTCATTTGTCACGGAGCGGCGGGCCCTGATTGCACGCTGCCACATCTAGGCACATTCCCCCTTCGCCGTATCTCCCCGCCTCCTCGCGGTGACTCCGCCCTCCGGACCGTCCACCCTGACGCTCTTTGACACTCTCTGACTTTTTTTTCTCCAAATCCCACCAAAGAGCGCCGAGACGCTGGCACGGCGTCGGCAGAGCATTCCTCTCCCGTTGAGTCGCTCCCTCTCGCCCCCAATAAAAAGGAGGTGGGGCTTGGAGATTATTGCCGTTCGGGTTTTTCTTCTCTCGCCGTCTCAGGTGCGGTGGAGGGAACGGAGCCCCGGTGTCGGTCCGCCGGGTCGCCCGTCGCGTGACTCTTGAGAATGTCTCGCCCTCTTCGGGAACAACTGTCATTTACACACATTTGCGTACCTGCCGGGGGCCTCCGGCTCCTTGATGACTAAATCTGTCGGGGCCCACGCGATGTAACGGGAGAGACCTGAAGTATTTACACGTAGGGAAGCTGGCTTTTGTGTGTGTGTGTGTGTGTGTGTGTGTGTGTGTGTGTGTGTGTGTGTGTGTGTGTGTGTGGGTGGGGGTGAGGAACAGCTGCCAGGGGTTATGCGATATCGGCGAGGCCCGGCAGGCTGAGGAGGAGGAGGAGGAGGAGGAGGAGGAGGGCGCCCGATGCCGCGAGGAGTGATACGCCGAGAAGAGACGTGGAAAAAAGCCCCGTTTGAAGAAACGGCTGTCGAGGGGGGGGGGGTCAGCACAGGTTCAGGGTCACGCAGTAGAGCTTAGAGTGGTGGTGGTTGGGGGGGGGGGGGGGTGAGCTCTCGCGGGCGACGGCGTCCCGTCTGCCTCGGTGGCCTTAGTGACAGCGAGGGGGTCAAGAGGTCACGCGGCGGAGGGAGCTCGTTCTCCAGCAACTAGAGGCCGTAAACAGGTTGTGACGTCACACCCTGTGCCTAACACACACACACACACAGACACACACACATTCACACACACACACATTCACACACACACACACAGACACACACACACATTCACACAGACACACACATTCACACACACAGACACACACACACATTCACACACACACACATTCACACACACACAGACACACACATTCACACAGACACACACACACACACACACACATTCACACACACACATTCACACACACACACACACACATTCACACACACACACACACACACAGACACACATTCACACACACACACACATTCACACACACACACACACATACACACACACACACATTCACACACACACACACACACACATTCACACACACACACACACACACACACACACATTCACACACAGACACACACATTCACACACACAGACACACACACAGACACACGCACACACACAGACACACACAGACACACACACACATTCACACACACACACACACACAGACACACACAGACACACACAGACACACGCACACACACATTCACACACAGACACACACACACACATTCACACACACACACATTCACATACACACATTCACACACACACACACACATTCACACACAGACACACACATTCACACACACAGACACACACATTCACACACACAGACACACACACACACATTCACACACACACACACATTCACACACACACACACACAGTCACACACACACACAGACACACTCAAATTCACACACACACACACAGACACACACACATTCACACACACACACACACACACATTCACACACACACACACACACACACACATTCACACACACACACATTCACACACATACACACACACACACATTCACACACACGCACACACATTCACACACATTCAAACACACACACATACATTCACACACATTCACACACACACACATTCACACACACACACACATTCACACACACACACATCACACACACACATTCACACACACACACACATTCACACACACACACACACACACACACACATTC
The DNA here is from genome assembly GCF_029220125.1 of Pseudoliparis swirei. Lineage (NCBI taxonomy): Eukaryota > Metazoa > Chordata > Actinopteri > Perciformes > Liparidae > Pseudoliparis > Pseudoliparis swirei. The sequence continues at coordinate 26,047,206 of NC_079406.1, forward strand.
ACACACATTCACACACACACACACACACACACACATTCACACACACACACATTCACACACACATTCACACACACACACTCTCACACACACACATTCACACACACACATTCACACACACACACTGCGCTAGCTTCCGCTCTCATTGGGGAAACAATGCTTTTTTTTCAAAACGCCTCACAGCTCCGCGGACGGCGGCAACAAAAAAAACGAGCAGCCGGCTCGACGCCCGAAACCGAATATGTCGCTCGCGCTCGCCGTCTCTCGGCCGATGGCGTTCGTACACGAAGCCCCTCCCCCCTCCTCACGTGTCACAAACACACTCTGACTTAAAGCGGTCCAGACGCACCTTCGCCGACACCGGATCGCATCCCGATTAAGAGGATCGGCTGAGGAGGAGGAGGAGGCGGGGCTTCTCTAATCCGTTCCCATGACGATGACCTCTCTCTGCCCCCGCTGCGTGACGCCGCGGCCTCGAGTGCCGCGCGGATTAGACGGCCGTTTGATTCCCGAGGAACTCGTTCTCTCCGATCCACGATTTACATTTTCCCCTCGGATCGCTAATTCTTCTGCACCCGATACCCCCCCCCCCCCCTGTTGATTTTTGGGAGTATTTTGTTTACGAGCGGAGGTTTCCGCCTCGCAAATATTTGTAAAGGTAGAAATACATAATCACCTCAAACTATAACATTTCCTATATTTGGTTATAAACATAACTCTTAAAAAAAGACGATCTGCAGAGCGCGTGACTCACGTTGCTGACGAGTCACAGAGCGATTAGTGTCGTTTGGTTTCTGTTCCTCCTTTTGAGATAGAAAGAAACCCCGTTTGTTTACCTCTGACCTCTGTTTGTGTCATTTATTCTGCTCCTGGAATCCAGCTCTGTTTACCCTGGAAGCTTCTGTTCTGACCACAGAACCTGGACGGGGACAAGCTCCAGGTCCAATGTCTGTTTATCATCACAGAGCCAGGCAGCGGAGGGATGCTACAGTAAACCCCCCCCCCCCCCCCCCGGTCTCCCCAAACCCACAATAATGTCTCAAATGTGTTGATCCTCTCGGGGGAGTTCTTGTTTCTCCTCTCTGGAGGGGGGGGTTAAAGGTCAGCGGCAGCCGCGAGGATTGTCGGTAATTTTATCAGGATGTTTGGGTCAAATAAACACAGGACTTTCACCCAGGTGACCACTGTTCATGTCCAGTGTGAAACCAACTTATTTTAAAGTAGTATTGTAATTTACGGACTTTAATTTGCCTCCGGTTATGTTCACAAAAGTAGTTTTTTTTTTAACCCTCAAACGTTTTTGTCGCATCAGTGAACCTGAAAATTTATTTTTTATTTTTAGTTTTTGGACTATATACAGAGAAGAAGCAGAAACTACGTTTCCTTTTGAACAGGGAAGTTTATTTTGAAAAGCCACAATGCAAAGTGTATCTCTTTATACCTTTTATACGTTAACTTCAGAAGAATTTTTGGTACCAACCACAACACGTCTGTAAATAAGTCAGAACACCATCTACTTGTAATTTACGGACTTTACTTTGACACCAGTTATGTTCACAAAAGTATTTTTTTTTAACCCTCAACCGTTTTTGTAGCATCAGTAAATCTGAAAACTTATTTTTTAGTTTTAGTTTTTGGACTATATACAGAGAAGAAGCGGAAACTACGTTTCCTTTTGAACGGGGAAGTTTATTTTGAAAAGCCACGATGCAAAGTGTGTCTCTCTCTAACTTTTTTACGTTAACTTCAGAAGAATTTTTGCTAATTTTGTTAACCCTCAACCGTTTCACAAGTCTAACCGAGTATTTTTCGTTGCGTAAGTTAACCTGAAAAAAAGTTGTTCGAGTTTTTGGACAATATGCATGGAAGAAGAGGAAACTCTACGTTTCCTTTTGAACGGGGAAGTTTATTTTGAAAAGCCACGATGCAAAGCGAGCTCTCTATACCTTTATACGTTAACTTAAAAAATATTTTGGTACCAACCAAACCCCGTCTGTACCACTGAAGTCATCTGGACCGAAGTTACTGACGATCAATCCAATAGACGTCGAGAAGTCTGAAACGAGCTGTTTTGATTGGCTCACGTTGCCTCAGTTATAAATACCTAAACCTAGTGCAGGAGGTTTAAATGTGTCTCTGAGGTATTTTCCTTTTGGTGACGTAAATTACAAAATAAATGAGTCACCTCACTCCGTGCGGCGTCTCGGGGACGGATCGTCTCGTCTCGCCTCCAAACGAGACGAACTGGCACCGACGCTAATGAGCGTGTTACCCAGATCTTTATCGCGTTTAGACGATAATCAACGCCGGCTAAGCAAACAGATCTGCGGCGTCCCCGAAGATTGTTCCCAACACCCTCCGTCCTCAGATTCCTCATGTTTAGATTGTTGAGAGTTTTGTGTTATCTCTTAATAATAATCCGATCCCCCGACGGTACGTGCGGTTCAAGCTATCCCGTGTTCTCACCAGCTGAGAACACGCCAGGGACACGCCGCGCCCTCGGGGGATGGAGCGTGTTTGTTATTATGGGGTGTGACACGGTTGACGCATTCGCATGGATTCATGAAGCTGAAGGAGGGAACGGCGACACGTTAGAGGCGGGAAAAGAGGCGGGAAAAGAGGCGGGGAAAAGAGGTGGGAAACGAGGCGGGACAATAGGTGGGACAATAGGCGGGAAAAACGGCGGGGAAAAAGGCGGGAAAAGAGGCTCAACAATATGTCCCCAAATCCCACATTGTGACTTACATATATATATATATATATATATATATATATATATATATACAGGACTGTCTCAGAAAATTAGAATATTGTGATGAAGTTCTTTATTTTCTGTAATGCAAAACAAAATGTCATGCATTCTGGATTCATTACAAATCAACTGAAATATTGCAAGCCTTTTATTCTGATTTATTGCTGATTATGGCTTACAGCTTAAGAAAACTCAAATATCCTATCTCTAAATATTAGAATATCATGAAAAAGTATACTAGTAGGGTATTAAACAAATCACTTGAATTGTCTAATTAACTCGAAACACCTGCAAGGGTTTCCTGAGCCTTGACAAACACTCAGCTGTTATAAATCTTTTTTTTAACTTGGTCTGAGGAAATATTAAAATTTTATGAGATAGGATTTTAGAGTTTTCTTAAGCTGTAAGCCATAATCAGCAATATTAAAAGAATAAAAGGCTTGCAATATTTCAGTTGATTTGTAATGAATCCAGAATGCATGACATTTTTGTTTTTTTAATTGCATTACAGAAAATAAAGAACTTTATCACAATATTCTAATTTTCTGAGACAGTCCTGTATATGTTCAGGCAATATAAAGGTCAGCTCAATCAAGGTAGATGTCTGAATCTTTCATTTTTTCCTTCCCTTCAGGTTTTCATTCTGCATTGCGGCTCATTTTCATCTGCTATTGATTCCCCCCCTCACCCACCCCCTCAGCGAGCCCCGTTTCGTCACCCGTTCAGCGAAGAAGAAAACGTTTCGATTTTTTTTATTTTCTGAAAATAGCACTTCTTCTCCCCTCGCATCAAATTCCAACTCGGCCGATGGTGCGCGTTTTAAAAATAGATACCCTTCGCCCGCGAGAGAAATTAAATCCATGGGAGGTGTCGCGAGACCCCAGGAAGGAAGGACGGAGCGGGAGAGATTCGGTTTCAGAGACATGGAGCCCTCTCGACGTGGGCCGAGCCACCGGCGGAAACCCAAAACCAACCGGCGGCCGGAGGAATCTGCCGGCGCCGATGCGGTCGGAGAATGAATCTTAACGGCGCTCACATGTTAGCGTTCGCCAGCTCGCCGTGGCACGAGCAGAACTTCCTGAAACCCGTCGGCCGGGAAAAGTCTCCGTGGTAACGAGTCGCTACTGTCCTGGTGGTTTTCTCTTGATATATATATTATTTTGTTCTTCTCCAGGTTCTCCGTCCCTGAGCGGAACCGGGACGGTCACGGTTCTGGTGGACGACGTGAACGACAACGTGCCGGTGTTCACCGCCTCGTCCTTCCACACCACGGTGATGGAGAACGCCCTGACGGGCGCCGACGTGCTGCTGGTCAACAGCTCCGATGCCGACGTGGGCGTCAACGGGGTGACGAGGTACCCCCCCCCCCACACACACACACACTGCATGCTTTATGACCTTTTATTTGGGATTTTGAACCTCCTTTTTTTTAGGGAATGCCTTTCTGTGCCTTTGAGAACTAACAGTTTAAATATCCTTTCATTGGTTTTTTTAAACATTCGACCCGAATTCAAAAAGTTTTAATACACTTTTTTTTATCGCACCTTTAGCGAATGTAAATGTGAGATTTTGATAATTTAAATGTAAACAAAAACGTTGGCGTGCACTGTTAATATTTCGTTATCGAGGCGTCTGATACAAATGAAGACCCTCCCAATTTCCCAGCATACACCAGTTCACCGCCACTGATAAAGAACCTCTGATTGTCTTCTGACCGTAAAAAAAATAAAATATGTTTATTCAATTCAATTCAGTTTATTTGTATAGCCCAATTTCACAAATTAAAAATTTGTCTCGGAGTGCTTTACAATCTGTACACATAGACATCCCTGCCCCAAAACCTCACATCGGACCAGGAAAAACTCCCAAATAACCCTTCAGGGGGAAAAAAAGGGAAGAAACCTGCTTTATGCTTTTATAAGAGAATGACAACATGCAACAAGGACCCCCCCCCCCGCCCCCTGGTCTCTGCTGCACTTTCAATCCAATTTAATTATAAGAAGAGGTCAAACTCCTCTTGTTACTCTGATCATTCAAGGTGCAAGAAGAAAAATTATCTCGAAATTTACAAAGAATACGATCTCAAACGGTCTAAATGTCTAAAATTGGTCCAAATGTCTCAAAACAATCTCAATGTCTCTAAACGGTCTAAATGTCTTTTCCCGGACAGACAAAACAAGTGAATGTTTTTTTTTGCTGGAATTGCATTTAAATCTGTTTTAAAGTCGTTAAGAAAGAAGAAAAAAAGAAGGCCTGCTCCCCTGCGGTGAGCTCACCGTTTGAGGAGTTTTTTCCAGGCTCTTCTGAGGGAAACGTTGGATCGTTCTGCACCGAAGGTTTATTTCAATTTCGTTTCTTTATTTGACAGATTAACGCGGGAATAAAAATAAAATCCCATTGTGTGCTCGAGACTAATGAAAACCAATTATTTACTTTAATATAACAATCCTAGCCCCGCTCTCGCTCAGTGAGCGCGGCGAGTAATCAGGTCGCTTTGATTCCCCGGTGAGAGAAAGGACTCTACCTCCCCGCCGTGGGATTCCAACCGCCGGCGGGAGTTTAGGAGCCGAGTGCAGAGCTTCTGGTCAACACCCAAAGTCGTTTGTTTTGGGGGGGGGACGTGATTTTTTTCCGCACATTTGGAGGCCCCTTCGCGGAGGGGGGAGGAGCCTGTAAGAGCGTCTGGCCGATGACGCTGACTCGAGTGTGACCCCGCCCTCCCTCCTCCGTGACCGCCACACATCGGGGGGCAGGTGGGCTCCGGTTTCCCAAGACACGATAATGAGGATGTTAATTGTCGATGACAGTGTATGTTGTGCACATCGGGGGGTCGGGGGGGAGACCAGAACCGGTTACTCTCAGTTATTAGTTTGATTCTCGCAGTCCATTAACTGCGAATCCCGAACCTGTCTCTGGATCCGTGGACAGTTAAAGCTTTTGCATCCTCTCTCGTTAGTGTGTGTGTGTGTGTGTGTGTGTGTGTGTGTGTGTGTGTGTGTGTGTGTGTGTGTGTGTGTGTGTGTGTGTGTGTGTGTGTGTGTGTGTGTGTGTGTGTGTGTGTGTGTGTGTGTGTGTGTGTGTGTGTGTGTGTCGGTTTACATTCAGCGGCTGGATGTGATGGTGACCATTACTGGGCACATGTCTCTATTAAATGTGCTTTTGTGAAGCGAGAAACAGCGCCCTCTATAGGCCACACCGGGATATGAAGACAAGTCAGTCTGAACATTGTTGTCTTGACATGTGAAGGACCTGACGGTATTCACAGAAGAAACACTTCTTCAAAAGTTGTAAAATACTGTATCTGGATATATTAAACACCATGAGTAACATAGAAGTGAAATATACGGTTTGGTTTATGAGAAAATTCAAATCAAAATGTGCCAAAATGTCCATTTTGAAGATCTCGCCTAAATTCTCAGGACTAAAAACCTCTCTAACTTTGTTCTGCTTCACTTTTTTAAAGTCAAACTTTGCAGGGAGAATGTTAAAATATTTTAATATGATGTGTGAGAGTTTAAAACCTTTCAGCTGCCTTATTACAAACATATAATCATCCTGGAAGTGCTTCTTTTCAATTCGGACCTGGCATTTTAATATTTTCTCTGTGTGCCATCTTCATTTACTTTTTCCCCGTTAACATATAGACTGATATGTACACATCTGAACAAAAGAAAAACATATTTTAAAAGGTAAAATGCTTAAAATAGCCCTAGTGGTTGCAGAGATACAGTCTTTTTAGTTTGGGTTTGCCATTTTTCGGAGCAGAGGCCTAAAAAAAGCTTGGTTGACAACACAATTATGTGTCATTTCATACTTTCTTTGTTTCCTTTCACTATGTAATAAGTCAAGTGGAACACACAAAACATATAAATATATACAGGGGCTGTAAAAAATAAATTTAAAAAAAGGTGTATTATATCTACTTCTTTTCAAATCTATCAGATTATGGTCTAGATTTGGGTTTGGAAGGTTTTCACTCAAAGAAATGAATCCAATCATGAAATGTTGGTGAGATATTCATCAAAAACTCAATTCGTTACCTCGCCTCATCAAATTCCCCGAAAGCTTTCCACTAAAAACGTGTTTCTCTGTGTTCCCACAGCTACAGTCTGACCGGAGGACACGGACAGTTCTCCATCAACCCGGCCACGGGGCAGATCATCACCAGCTCGCTGCTGGACCGAGAGGACCGGAACAATTACCAGCTGCTGGTGGTGGCGACAGACGGAGGGCGGCCGCGGGGCTTGTCCAGCTCGGCCACCGTGTCCGTGACGGTGGCCGACATCAACGACAACCCTCCTCGCTTCCACCACCACCCCTACGTCACCCACATCCCCGCCTACAGCGCCGCCGGTCAGTACACACCCCAGAACGGAGAGAAAAGTAAACGTCTGATCTTGGTTCAAACGTTGGAGACGGTTTAAAAGATACACAACTTTACAGGGATCGTACGGTCATGGAAAACCTGGGGAAATCATGGCATTTGAAAATGGTTATAACCATTTAAAAATTCCATGATTTTTCCAGGTTTTTTCAAGATTTAATTATTACGATCATGGTTCGTACAGTCATGAAAAACCTGGAAAAATAATGGAATTTTAAAATGGTTATAACCATTTAAAAATTCCTTGATTTTTCCAGGTTTTTCCAGATTAAATTATTACGATCATGGTTCGTACGGTCATGGAAAACCTGGAAAAAATAATGGAATTTTAAAATGGTTATAACCATGATTTTTCCAGGTTTTTTCCAGATTAAATTCTTATGATCATGGCTCGTACGTTCATGGAAAACCTGGAAAAATAATGGAATTTAAAAATGGTTATAACCATTTAAAAATTCCATGATTTTTCCAGGTTTTTTCCAGATTAAATTATTACGATCATGGTTCGTACGGTCATGGAAAACTTGGAAAAATAATGGAATTTTATAATGGTTATAACCATTTTAATATTTCATGATTTCTCCAGGTTTTTTCCAGATTAAATTCTTACGATCATGGCTCGTACGTTCATGGAAAACCTGGAGAAATCATGGAATTTTTTCCAGGTTTTCCATGACCGTACGAACCCTGATCGGAAGAATTTAATCCGAAAGGTTTTTAGAAAAGTCATGGACATGTTTTACAGTGGGTACGGGAAGTATTCAGACCCCTTTAAAGTATTCACTCTTTGTTTCATTGCAGCCATTTGCTAAAATCAAAAAAGTTAATTTTATTTCTCATTAATGTTCACGCTGCTCCCCATCTTGAAAGAAAAAAACAGAAATGTAGAAATTTTGGTTTATTTATTAAAAAAGAAAAACTGAAATACCACTGACAACTGAAATATCACATGGTCATTTTAGTAAATGACTGCAATAAAACAGAATGAAACATTTAAAGGGGTCTGAATACTTTCCGTACCCACTGTATATTCATATGTGCATTTACGCTGAGTTTCAAATAATTAATATGCTTTTAAAAGAAAGACGCTCAAAATATAAGCCGGCATACGCTCCCATACGAGTGAACACACCTTGACTAAAAGATTCGGTGGCCATAGCAACAGTATCTAAGGGAAGTGGTCGGGATAATCCACTATGCCAGGGAAGTGTAGCTGTAACCATGCTTGGCTAAATATGGGAAAGTACTCATTGTTAGTTTAAGTACTAAATGTTCTCACTTTTTCTTGTATACACCGAGATTGGTCATGGAAATTTGATTTGAAGTCCTGGAAATCCATCGGTCAACATGTGTATGAACCCTGCTTTTACTTTAGTCTACAATTAATTTGAAGAAGAACACATACGAGAAATAACTCTTACACACATATTTTATTCAGGTTTTTGCAATGTCAAGAGAGATACATAAAGATGACTCATCATGATAACCCATGTCTGTCTTTAGGGTCCCTGGTCTTTGCCGTCACCGTCACCGACGAGGACTCGGGCTCCAACGCCCAGCTGCACTACTCGCTGGTCGGGCGCAACTCCGAGAAGTTCAAGATCGACCCCGTCAGGGGCGCCATCACCGCCAACGAGAAGCTCAGCGGCAGCTCGGAGGTCACCCTGACGGTCCGGGTGAAAGACGGCGGGGCGAACCCCAAAACGGACACGACCACCGTGACCGTCCGCTTCGTCGCGGGCGGGAACTTCCCCTTCGTGGAACTGAAGGAGCGCGCCTTCACGTTCCCGGAGAGCCAGCCGACCAACCACGTCGTGACGACGGTGACCGGGTCCTCCAGGAGGGGCGGGCCGTTGTCGTACTACATCGCCAGCGGAAATCTGGATAACGCCTTTCACGTTGACCAGCTGTCGGGCGAGTTGTCCATCAGACACCCCTTAGATTACGAGCACGTTCAGAAATACGTCCTCTGGGTTGAGGCCAGAGATCAGGGCTTCCCCCCGTACTCCTCTTACGAGAAACTGGAACTAACGGTGCTGGACGTGAACGACAATCACCCGGTGTTCGACAAGGATCCCTCGCACGCCGAGATACTGGAGAACCTCTCACCGCAGCGGGTGCTGATGGTCTCGGCCGTGGATCTGGACAGCGGGCCTAACGGGCAGCTGGAATACGCCATCGTTGACGGCAACAAGGAGAACAGCTTCAGCATCAATCGAGGGACCGGTGAAATACGAACCACCCGGCCGCTGGACCGGGAGAAGGTGGCTCAGTACGCGTTGAAAGTCAAAGCCACCGACCGCGGGTCGCCGCCCAGAAACGCGGCGGTCAAAGTGCTGATCAACGTGCTGGACGTGAACGACAACGCTCCGAGGTTTTCCAAGATCTTCAGCGCTTCGGTGGCCGAGAACGCCCCGGTGGGTTACACCGTCACCAGGGTCACCACCACGGACGAGGACGCCGGCTCGAACGCCGTGAGCCGATACTCGATCGCGGACTCCGGCCTTCCGTTCAACGTCAATCCAAACACGGGGGACATAACGATAAGCAGGCCGCTCGACAGAGAAGACACGGATCACTATATCGTCAAAGTGTCGGCCCGCGACTCCGGCTGGACGGTGAGCACCGATGTCACCATATTTATAACGGATATTAACGACAACGCCCCCAGATTTAGTCGTCCCTCTTACTACCTGGACTACCCCGAGCTCACGGAGGTGGGCTCCCTGGTCACGCGGGTGTCGGCCACGGATCCCGACGAGGACTTCAACAGCAAAATCTTCTATTTCATTCGGTCCCAGTCGGAGTTTTTCCGGATCAACGCCAGCTCCGGAGAGATATTCGTGAAGCAGCAGTTAAAATATCAGAACTCGACGGGCGCCAGCAGCGTTAATATAAATCGCCGCAGCTTCATCGTCACGGCCTCCGACCGGGCGGTAAAGCCTCTGCTGAGCGAGACGACCGTGATCGTAAACATCGTAGACAGCAACGATAATCCGCCCGAGTTCGATTCGCCGAGCTATTTCACTCCCGTCACTAAAAGTGTGAAAGTCGGCACCAAGCTGATTCGAATTGTAGCTCACGACAAAAAGGACTTTGGCCTTAACTCCGAGGTCGAGTACTTGATCACCGGAGGAAACAGCTCCAGTAAATTCAAGCTAGATAAAACAAGTGGCTGGATTACTGTCGCCTCCTCCCTCACATCGGATATGAATCGGTTTTTCCTCATTGACCTCACGGCGATCGACAGAGGGAACCCTCCTTTGTCTTCGCGGACGTCGGTCCGAGTCGCGGTCACGGAGGAGAACCACCACACCCCCGAGTTCTCACAAAGCCAATTCTCAGCTACCGTACCCGAGAGCCTCGTCGTGGGAACGGCGATACGGACGTTGTCGGCCAGAGACAAAGACAAAGAAATGAACGGCCTTATCACGTACAATATTACTTCAGGCAACGGCGAGGGAGTGTTTTCGCTCAACAGCAAGACGGGCGTGTTATCCCTCGCTCAGCCTCTGGACTTTGAAGACAAGCAACAGCACGATCTTCGAGTTTCGGCCACCGACGGCGGCTGGATCGCAAAATCCAGCCACGTGTCCGTCATCGTGCACGTGATCGACGTGAACGACAACCCTCCCGTCTTCGAACCCGACGAGTACTTCCCCGTCGTGCAGGAGAACGTCCCCAGCGGCACCACCGTGGTCAAAATGAACGCCACAGACCGCGATTCGGGAGCCAGCGCCGTCATGGCGTACGTGATACAGTCGTCGGACAGCGACCTCTTTGTTATCGACCCGAACACGGGCATCATCACGACCCAGGGCTTCTTGGACTACGAGGCTAAGCAGGTCTACCATTTAACAGTGAAGGCCTTCAACGTGCCGGACGAGGAGCGCTGCAGCTTCGCCAATGTCAACATCCAGTTGAAGGGAGCCAATGAATACGTACCCCGCTTTGTCTCAAAACAGTACTACTTTGAAATCTCTGAAGCCGTTCCAAAAGGCACAGTGGTCGGGGAAGTGTTTGCCAGTGATCGGGATCAAGGGGCCGACGGAGTCGTTTACTACCTCATTTTCGGGAAGAGTAGAAAGAAGGGCTTTGGCATCAACAGGAAAACAGGTCAGATTTATGTCACAGGGACTCTAGACCGTGAGAAAGAGGAAAAGATTTCACTGAAGGTGTTGGCGAAGAACACCGGAAGCATTCGGGGCGCAGATATCGACGAGGTGTTTGTGAACATCACGATTCTCGATGCCAACGACCCTCCTGTTTTTACCCAAGAACTGTACGATGTGCAGGTTAGTGAAGGTCTATCGCCCGGTGGTCTCGTTACCTTTGTGAGCGCCGAGGACTCGGACTCTGTACCGAGCTGGAGACGATTTTCATATTCCATTGCCCCCGAGTTTGATCAGAACGTTTTCAACATCAACCCAAAAACGGGCCAAGTGTCCGTGGCTGCAGAGCTCGACCGAGAAACGACCCCCGTGTACAATCTGACGGTTCTCGCTGTGGATACTGGCACGCCTCCCGCAACCGGAAGCACCACCCTGATTGTGAATCTGGAAGATATCAATGATAACGGGCCAACTTTGACAACCGCCTATGCCGAGGTAATGGAGAACCAGAGGGCTGGCGTCGCCGTTGCGACATTGACAGCGTCTGACACGGACCTAGCACCCAACCAAGGCCCGTTCCTCTTCAGCCTCCTCGGTTCCGGCTCTGCCAACAGCTACTTCAGCCTCAGTTCGGCTGGAGTGTTAACCACCAGTCGAGAGATCGACAGGGAACAGATTAGCGACTTCTACCTCTCTGTCGTGATCAAGGACTCTGGCGTGCCTCAGATGTCGTCCACGGGAACGATCCACGTCAGAATCAACGATCAGAACGACAACCCCTCCGAGCCGAGGGCCGTGGAAATCTTCGTCCACTACTTTGGGAATATGTTTCCCGGAGGTTCTCTGGGAGACGTCAAACCCCAAGACCCTGACATCCAGGATAGATTCCATTGCTCCCTCATTCCCCCATCCTCCGGCCTGTTTAACATCCCAACTGGAACGTGCAGCCTCAACTCTAAAGCTCGCTCAACAGATGGAACCTTTGAACTAACCATCCGCAGCAGTGACGGCGTCCACGGTTCAGTCAGCAACACAGCCCGAGTCCTCTTCATGGGTTTCACCAATGCCACAGTGGACAACAGCATATTAATTCGGCTCCACTCTCAAGGAGTCAAAGGCTTCCTGACCAACCACTACCTCAGCTTCCTGCGCATTGCCAACTCTCAGCTCGCGGGACTCGGCACCGGGGTGCTGCTTTACGGAGCATTCGAACTCAACAATCAGACGTTCCTGATGGCGGCTGTGAAGCGAGGCCACGGACAATATGTCAACCCCGGCGGCGTGGCCACATTCTTCCAGAGTATCAAAGACATCTTACATCGGCAGAGCGGGGTGCAAATAGACGCGGTGGACCATGATCCGTGCACACGCAACCCGTGCCAGAACGGAGGCAGCTGCAAGAGGCGTCTCAGTGTCGGGCCTGACATGAAGACAGAGGAAAGTGACCCCGTGATCCTCGTGTCCAACCACCCCCTGCAGCCCTACGCCTGCAGCTGCAGGCCGGGGTACGCGGGGGCCCTGTGCGAGACGGACATCGACGAGTGCCAGCCGTCGCCCTGCCACAACGGCGGCACCTGCCACAATCTGGTGGGGGGATTCTCGTGCACCTGCCCCGAAGGTTTCACCGGGATGGCCTGCGAGAGGGACGTCAACGAATGTCTTTCCAATCCCTGCAAGAACGGGGCGCTTTGCCAGAACTTCCCCGGCGGCTTCAACTGCCTCTGCAAATCCGGCTTTGCAGGTACCACACCACTCGTGTTAGACCGAGGAGGGGGGTGGGGGGTACAAGTGGGGACAGACACTCACACAATAATGTACTCAAGAGCACATGGCTTTGGCGCCAAAGAAAATATTTGCTTCTCAATGTTTTCCGAGAGGTATCGTAGGCACAGCATACGAACACGGCTACAACTGTTTTTCGGATTACTAGTTGGGAGGTGATGCATATCGGCCATGTTTGCTTTAATAAAAAAGACGATTGGAAGCTGACCCCCGTCAGGACTTTGGGACTAGACTCCGTACACGGCTCACCGGTATCGCGTTTCATTGCGATGACCACACACACTGTACTCTCACTGTATTTCTCTTAATCAAGGATTTCTCATTCGGCTCCGCTTCCAGCCGTTTGACAAACGAGGAGCTTTATGAAAGATCCAATCAGGCCTTTTCATTTGGAAATGTAATGAATACACGGCGTTATTACCCCTAGATGAAATGGGAGTGGATTTTTTTTTAAAGTGGAATTACTTAGAACAAGGCATTTAAATCCCGAATGTTGTCCAGCCGCTGACTTCGGCATCTGAAAGACATTTTCAGAGCGGGCGGCGGCAAGCGATTTGCCTCAAATCAAGTCATTACTGTCCCTTTTTATTATGACGATGGAAAATTACCGAAAATCTTTTGAGGGTTTCATCAAGATGAATGACCCCCTTGTGAAGAAATGCCCCTCCTGACTTACAGTAGTTTGCATGCCCTCACAGTGAACCCTCAACTTCCTGTTATCGCCGCCGGCTTTTTGGCAGCACAATCAATCTCCATTAAGCAAACTCGTCTCAGGATTTACGAGCTCAGATATATTTGCACAAGTTCATTGTCAGTTTCTCCGTATTGTGCCATGCCCGGATCATTTATTGTCTTGCACCATGTCCATTACGTTTTATTATCAGTGTCACATTCCTTATCGTGATGTTAAACATTGCAACTGTTTGTCTCTCTGCGCTGCCAAAAAAAAAACCCACAACCCATCGTTATTTGATCTTGAGCGAGTTTGAAAATCAAATTAATCTCAGTGAGAAAAATTCTGCCAATTGAGTGAGATCATGTCTTTTTTTCTTTTTTCTTCCTCTGAAAGTTTCAAGATGTTTCGGATCAAATGATGTCATCTCGGACAAGTGATTTATATTCCGCAATTGCATCACTTTTGAGAACAAGTGAAACGACACTGAAACAGATGACGTCGCATCTTCAGATTATCCATTTCACGGTTGTTTCAACAACAAAAAATTCTCTTTTTTTTAAACTCGCTAGACTTCAAATGATTTGTTGAGCTTTGTTTTTTTTGCAGTGTATGTCTGAGCTGTGAGGTGATGAAATGCCTGTGGGGGGAAGTGAACTGTGTTCCCCTCTGGGTTTTTTTTCCTTCCCTGTGTTGTCTGCCACCTCATCCATTTTAATTTGTGTTGTTCTGTGAACCCCAGGCAAAACGTGTGACTCCATCATCAATCACTGTGAGTGTAACCCTTGTTTTAATGGCGGCTCCTGTCAGAACCGGGTGGATGGATATTACTGTCATTGTCCGTTCGGTAAGTAATAGTAAGAACACTTTTTTTTTCAGGGCGCAAGTCCTGTAGAGTTTGTCGTGCAGTCTCCTGAAAAGAAAAGAAAGTCATGCCGTTATTATTCCACCATTTTAAATGACGTTTCATTTTGTCTCTCCATTTGTCATAATTTGTATTGCCTGCTATGATCAATAAACCTCCAATTTGGGGCGAAAAAAATACTTTTTGGAGGAGCCGAGAGAGCATTTATAATCTGCTTTGTTAACACATCACTGATAGCATCCCCCGATGAAGGTTCTGTTTCATCCGGCGGATATTTATTCAATCATTCGTCGACTTCCTCGCTCTTGATTCCCTCTTTTTGGCTCGTTTCTGTCCTCAAAGGGGTTTTCGGCAAACACTGCGAGCTCAACAGCTACGGCTTCGAGGAGCTCTCCTACATGGAGTTCCCGTCTCTGGATCCCAACAACAACTACATCTACATCAAGTTCGCCACGCTGAGGAGCGACGCGCTGCTCATGTACAACCACGACAACCAGACCGGAGACCGGGCCGAGTTCCTGGCGCTGGAGATCTTCGAGGGCCGGATGCGCTTCTCCTTCAACTTGGGAAGCGGCACGTACAAACTGATGACCACGATCAGAGTCTCGGACGGCCGCTTCCACACGGTCATCGCCAGGAGAGCCGGGATGGTGAGCTCATGAAATGTTTTCGTTTTTTTCATTGTGCATTCTTTTTTTTTAAATGTCGTGGCTAGCCAAAACATTTGTGCTGTGAACGTAAGAGTTGTTGCGGTGTTTACGTCCCGGGCTTTCTGCATCCCAATGTGGCCTTTTTTTGCACCATCAGATGATAAGTAACCCCCACCCACCACCCACCACCGCTCTCCCCCTAAACCACGGGTAGCTCCTCAGCTTATGGTTTTTTTACCGTTTGTAATTATACTTTATTGCTCGTCGTGATTTACGATGCGCCGATCAAAAATGGCCCTGAAGGTTGAAACTCTGTCTCCTGTGCTCTGACTGAGAGGCTTCTCCCCCTGCCAGCAACGCAGTGGCAAGGAAAGAGGAGGGGGCAATGGGGGAAGGGGGACGGGGGGGGGGCTAGCTCTCCTGCTGGACTTCAAATCGGTGATTTCCCATCGTGCGCCGAGACTTTCATAGGAAGCTGGTAAAATCGTTAAATCGTCTTTTTTATTTTTTTTGGGAGATGGTGCAGAGTGACGGGATGGAAAAGGAATACGGCGAGCAGCGATCCGGTCGGCGTGTTGTCGCCCCGGCGCGTTTGAATGCAGGAATGAGACCGAACAAATATAGAAAGTGAACCCGATCGGCGCGTTTGCGGAAGGTGCTGCGGGGTCGTTTTCGGCGGTCGGGGCCCGAACGTCTGTTTTCTCGAGTCTTTTGAGTCGATGTCAAAAAGAAAGCAAAGCAGACAGAAACCACGGACACGGTCACGCACCGCTTCGTCTGGGAGGCTCCAAGTAATCAGGGGGAGCGGAGAGAGTTCACATATTCCATTACAGTCGTAATTACAGCCGTCGGACAGGATCGTTTAATTGTCAAAATGCAGCCGACGGCTCGCAGCTCGTCTCTCGGCATGAGGGAGTTGCGTAACAGGCGATCTTTGTTCGGGGGGTCGGTCCGACGCAGCTGTCGAATAATAAATGATTTGAATGTGTGTGACATTATTACAGGTTCCAGTTTCGCTGTTTAAACCCAGTTCATTGATTTCATCTGTGTTGGGGTGGGGGGGGGGGATATCTGTGGGTCCTAAAACCCCAAAAATTTAATTACAAAAAGGGTTTCCCAAAATACAGACTTATCATGCAGATTTTAAAGGCTTTAAAAAGAACGTTATAATTGTAACTATTGCCTTCATCAAAACAGACACAACGGCAGTTTAACCCTCCTGTCGCCTTCGGGTCAATTTGACCCGATTCAATGTTTAATGTCGGTGTTCTTTCGGGAGTCAACAAACAAACATAAAGTACCTCACACTTAAACTTGGAAAACAATTTTAATTCTAATAATTTCCTGGAGATTTTAATAGCTGGGGTCATATTGACCTCAAGGGTAAAATATGTTAGTAAATATAAAGGTAACAGGAGGGTGAAATATTGAATCGGGTCAAATTGACCCGAAGGCAACA
>NC_079406.1:26393879-26418879 GCF_029220125.1 Pseudoliparis swirei
CCCCCCCCCCACACACACACACATCCCAAATCGGCAGACATATTGGATTTTTTTGTTCTAAATTTCAACGTGTCTCAACACGATTATCTCTCCTGCCTGATTATTGAGCACCCAGCTCCGCCTCCTGATTGATTATTCTGGACCTCCAGTAGATTTACTGGCTTGTTGCGTCTGAAGCTCCTTCATGGCTCATTTTAGGTTTCTAAAAAATCATGAAACTTCGGCTGCTTGTGACTTTTGGAGCAGTTGGTTCGAGACTTTCTTTTGCCTTTTAACATAAAATCAAATAAGATGATGTTTAATGCATTACATGTGCTTTTTTACTGGCATATAATGCACTTTATTTTAGTTTATTTACCCACAGCTGACATGTCAGATATACTTCTATACAACCAGAGGAGTCACCCCCTGGTGGTCAGGAGAGAGAATGCAGCTTTAACACATGAAGCATAGACTTCTATCCAACCAGAGGAGTCGCCCCCTGGTGGTCAGGAGAGAGAATGCAGCTTTAACACATGAAGCATAGACTTCTATACAACCAGAGGAGTCGCCCCCTGGTGGTCAGGAGAGAGAATGCAGCTTTAACACATGAAGCATAGACTTCTATACAACCAGAGGAGTCGACCCCTGGTGGTCAGGAGAGAGAATGCAGCTTTAACACATGAAGCATAGACTTCTATACAACCCTCAGCGACGCAGAGGCTCTAAATAGCTCCGTGTCGCTGAAGTGAGGCCCGGGTACGAGTAGTAACCGTCATCTCCGGGTCCGGGTGTGCGACGCCCCCCCCTCTGGCCTATCAGAAGAGGACTACTTTCTCCTGAGGATGTTTCTCTTTAACGATGTGTGTGCTTTGCATCAGTGGCATGTGTGACTGGGATTGAGCCAGTACATGCATATTACAGTATTGGGACCAGTTATGGATCTGCAGTATTTTCACATGTTCAGTTATTATCTCCAGTTAAGGAAAACTTTACCTCTTTACACCTTTTTTTTATATGAACGGAAGACGTGAACAGATAAAGAGAGATACATTCTCAGATATCCAATAAAAGGTTACAGTACTATTGGAAATTCCTTTGGTTCATAGTCAGATTTTACTGGAAATCTATTTCCAGTAGAATCATTTCATGGCATTAAATGTGAATTATTTAGTTTTTGTATCAGTTCCTTTTGTATGTTCTTATAAAAGCTATTTAGTCATTATTGGCTGCATTTGGCATCAGCTGGGTTGGCCTCTGTGGGAAGTCGAATTAATTGCTTTCGCGGCACAAAACGGCAATAAATGAACTTTCACAGCTGAAATTATCCGTCAATTAGCCATTTAGTCTCGTCAACAGCTCATTAATCAGTCAATTATTTTGATAGTCAATTGATTGTAAGACATCTGCTGCTTTTGTCAACAGATATTTATGTTATTTCAATATTTTGGGCAAAACATTGTAAATTCAAGAGGTCATTCTGAAAATTATAATCGGCTTTTTTCCCAGTAATTTCTGTCAATTTCTCGGAAAAAAGATGAATCACAGTAATAGATAGTGACAGTGATCGTTAGCCCAGTTGTATTCCTATTCGACGTTATTCCATTCATACTGTCGGGTTTCTTCTTGCTGCATAGCCGTCACCAGATCCTCCCCTCGCTGCTGTAAAATCAATAGTGCAACACAAGTAAAGGAAACCACGGGTTGCACCCCCACTTAAGAAACAGGAAGTAAAGGCCTGAAGGGAGATGGAGAGGCCGTGGCTCACCGGTGTAATGGGTGGTCCTGGAGAAACTAGCCAAAATAAAAAATAAATTATCCAGCCGGCCTCCCTAAAAAAAGGCCACGCCCCCAAATTATCACTCCGAATGGGAACCAATCGTGGTGAATTTAACAGACGGCAATTTCTATTATTTTCTGTGAATATTTGATAAATTGATTTGAATATAAAAATTAAAAAAACTTCTGGTTGTATGGAAGTCTATGCTCCATGTGTTGAAGCTGCATTCTCTCTTCTGACCACCAGGGGGCAACTCCTCTGGTTGTATAGAAGTCTATCCTTCATGTGTTAAAGCTGCATTCTCTCTAATAACCACCAGGTGGCAACTCCTCTGGTTGTATAGAAGTCTATCCTTCATGTGTTAAAGCTGCATTCTCTCTAATAACCACCAGGTGGCAACTCCTCTGGTTGTATAGAAGTCTATGCTTCATGTTTTAAAGCTGCATTCTCTCTCCTGGCCACCAGGGGCGCATCACCCACCCAAATAGCCAAAAGCTATTGATTCAAACTTGTTGTACTGTAAAACCTTTAATTTTGAAAGCCCTCCCTGGCGCCGCCCTCCTCCCCCGATCGGCGGTCGTTCCCGGGGCTTGAAGGCGGAGCGCCGACCTCCTCGGTCACACCGGCGATGTCGAAAAGAAAACAACGAGGTTTCAAACGGCGTGTCGTCGAGGCGAGAGGCAACGAGTGGGTTGACGAAGGAAGTGACACGAAGGAAGTGACACAAAGGAAGTGACACAAAGGAAGTGACGGGCGCGGTGGGTTCAGTTCACACTCCGACATTGAAACTGTGTCACTGGAACAAAATCAGAGCCGAGCCCGGAGGGTAATTGGTGGGGCAATTAGATCTCAGCCGGAAGGAGACGGGACTAAATTTAAATGCGACGGAGGAGTTGAGAGAAACGTCGACTTAAACTGACGACTCGGCATTTTATGGGAGATCAAAGCCTCTCAAACTAAATCTAAGAGAATAAATCTCGTTTCAGACCTCATCACGCTTTAAAGACGGATATTATTTTGAGCACCGAGCCTCAGGACTGAGAGAGGGAGAGAGGGATGGGGAGAGGGATGGAGGGAGAGGGTGAGGGGGAGAGGGAGCGAGGGATGGAGGGAGGGAGAGGGAGGGAGAGTGAGGTAGGGAGAGATGGAGAGGGACGGAGAGAGTGGGGGGGAGAGAGAGAGGGAAGGAAAGCGAGGGAGAAGGAGACAGATGGATGAGAGGGTGGGAGTGAGGAAGAGGGAGGGAGAGAGAGAGGGAGGGAGAGAGGGAGGAGAGGGAGAGAGGAAGGAAACTGTCCTGGTGTTCAGGGCCATAAAAAGTAATTTCATTTCTCGAAAAACAATTTATTATTTTTTATTTAGAACTTTAAGTTTCAAAGTGGAAATTATTTAGAAGAAAAAGTAAATCTGACTTTATGAACACAGATGGAGAAAGGTTTTATTCCCATCAGACGAATGAATACTAGTCTAAATCTGATCTTCTGAGGAAATTGAGCTTAGGCTCTGAGCTTGTTGTTGTTGTTGTTGTTGGTTTTCTTAGTTCAGATGAAAAGTAAATTATTTCCCAACGGTGTCATGTGTTTCTCTCCAGCAGCCGATCAATGGGATTGATCCGCCAATCAGCTGCTGAGAAGCTGCACAGCACCAGTGTTGTGTGTGTTATATGTTGTGTGTGTTGTGTGTTCCCAAAAGCTTCATGAAGACTAACGGGTTGTTGTTTTTGTCTGGGACAGACTTTTTCCTACAAGCCTTTATATTTCATTTTGTAGAAGAAATAATATATATACACTACCGTTCAAAAGTTTGGGATCACTTAGAAATGTCCTTATTTTTCAAAGAAAAGCATTGTTTTTTTCAATGAAGATAACATTAAATCAATCAGAAATACACTCTATACATTGTTAATGTGGTAAATGACTATTCTAGGTGGAAACGTCTGGTTTCTAATGAAATATCTCCATCGGTGTATAGAGGCCCATTTCCAGCAACTATCACTCCAGTGTTCTAATGGTACATTGTGTTTGCTAATCGCCTTAGAAGACTAATGGATGATTAGAAAACCCTTGAAAACCCTTGTGCAATTATGTTAGCACAGCTGAAAACTGTTTTGCTGATGAGAGAAGCTATAAAACTGGCCTTCCTTTGAGCTCGTTGATTATCTGGAGCATCACATTTGTGGGTTCGATAAGACTCTCAAAATGGCCAGAAAAAAAGAACTTTCATGTGAAATTACCAGTCTATTCTTGTTCTTAGAAATGAAGGCTATTCCATGCAGAAATTGCAAAGAAACTGAAAATGTCCTACAGCGGTGTGTACTACTCCTTCAGAGAACAGCACAAGCGGGCTCTAACCAGAGCAGAAAGAGAAGTGGGAGGCCCGGTGCACAACTCAGCAAGAAGACAAGTACATTAGAGTCTCTAGTTTGAGAAATAGGCGCCTCACAGGTCCTCAACTGGCAGCTTCTTTAAATGGTACCCATAAGCGCCAGTGTCAACGTCGACAGTGAAGGCGACTCCGGGATGCTGGCCTTCTAGGCAGAGTGGCAAAGAAAAGCCATATCTGAGACTGGCCAATAAAAGAAAAGATTGGTATGGGCAAAGAACACAGGCATTGGACAGAGGAAGATTGGAAAAAGGTGTTCTGGACAGATGAATCCAAGTTTGAGGTGTTTGGATCACACAGAAGAACATTTGTGAGGCAGAACAGGTGAAAAGATGCTGGAAGAGTGCCTGACACCATCTGTCAAGCATGGTGGAGGTAATGTGATGGTCTGGGGCTGCTTTGGTGCTGGTAAAGTGGGAGATTTGTACCAGGTAAAGGGATTTTAAATAAGGAAGGCTATCACTCCATTTTGCAACGCCATGCCATACCCTGTGGGCAGCGCTTGATTGGAGCCAATTTCCTCCTCCAACAGGACAATGACCCAAAGCACACCTCCACATTGTGCAAGAACTATTGAGGGAAGAAGCAGGCAGCTGGTCTGCTGTCTGTAATGGAGTGGCCAGTCACCAGATCTCAACCCCATTGAGCTGTTGTGGGAGCAGCTTGACCGTATGGTCCGCAAGAAGTGCCCATCAAGCCAATCCAACTTGTGGAGGTGCTTCAGGAAGCGTGGGGTGACATTTCAACAGATTACCTCAACAAATTAACAGCTAGAATGCCAAAGGTCTGCAATGCTGTAATTGCTGCAAAAGGAGCATTCTTTGACGAAAGCAAAGTTTGAAGAAAAAAATTAATACTTCAAATACAAATCATTATTTCTAACCTTGTCAATGTCTTGACTATATTTTCTATACATTTTGCAACTCATTTGATAAATAAAAGTGTGAGTTTTCATGGAAAACACGAAATTGTCTGGGTGATCCCAAACCTTTGAACGGTAGTGTATATCTATATATATGTATATATATATAATATATCATTATATATAAAAAAAATTACAAAAATAAATATATATGAATAATAACAAATTAAAATATGTATATATATATATGTATTTTCTATTTCAAAGAAATAATAATAATTTTGATTAATATATATTTTATATATTTTATTTTGTATTTATATACACTACCGTTCAAAAGTTTGGGGTCATCCAGACAATTTCGTGTCTTCCATGAAAACTCACTTTTATTTATCAAATGAATTGAAAATTGAATAGAACATATAGTCAAGACATTGACAAGGTTAGAAATAATGATTAATATTTGAAGTATTAATTTTGTTCTTCAAACTTCAAGCTCAAAGGAAGGCCAGTTGTATAGCTTATATCACCAGCATAACTGTTTTCAGCTGTGCTAACATAATTGCACAAGGGTTTTCTAATCAGACATTAGTCTTCTAAGGCGATTAGCAAACACAATGTACCATTAGAACACTGGTGTGATAGTTGATGGAAATGGGCCTCTATACACCTCTGGAGATATTTCATTAGAAACCAGACGTTTCCACCTAGAATAGTCATTTACCACATTAACAATGTATAGTGTATTTTTGATTAATGTTATCCTTATTGAAAAAACAGTGCTTTTCTTTGAAAAATAAAGACATTTCTAAGTGACCCCAAACTTTTGAACGGTAGTGTATATATTAGGGCTGTCAGCGTTAACGCGTTAATCTATGCGATTAATTTGGCCGCGTTAACGCACTAAAATATTTTAACGCAACTTTGTTTACTTCCGGTGTTCGTTGAAGTTTTTTCACTCCCCTGAATTTCAAACCGCGGCAGTGCGGTTTGACACTTTCCGTTTTTAAAACAATTATTTCTCTGCGAAAATAAGGAGCAGAAATCAGTTTAAATTCGTGGATGAATCATTCGGGTTTCCTCCTGCTCCTCCTTCCTCCCGTCTCCCCCTCTGATACACAGAGGAACGGAGGGGCGACGTGTCGGGTGACGCGGCGCGGAAAGAACTCGTCACACGAAACCTTCACTGCGATTTGTCAATTTGTTTGTCTGTCAACATTTTGCGAAAAAAACAACCAATGAACACTCAGTAAATCACAAAGGACCTCCCACCTCACAGGTGAAACTCATTAGCAACCTGTCAGTCAGAAGCCAGAGAACACGGCACCAGGACAATTGTGCCTCATTGTATAGAGATGAGATTGTTCTGGAATGTTTGATGTAGAACACGTGGGTGTGTGTCACATGCAAACGCCTTTAAAAGGTGAATTTAAATTTTGTTGTAAAATGGAGAACATGAGCCCAGCCTCCAGAGGGTTAACGTGACATATTTGAATGTCAGTCAGTCACCAAGGCCACTGGTTCTGCTGTTCAGTGGTAAAGATGACAGGACCAATGGGGTCTCAATATACTTCTTTTTTTTAACTAATTTGGATGCTTCACTGAAGAAACAATTTATCATCCACAATATTAAATACCTCGCTGGCACTTTATAGGTAGGAGCCTCTTTGAAAACACAGCTCTGTGTGAAGTTTGGTCTTTAAAAAGAAGAAAAAACACTTTTAATCGCGATTAATGAATTTCAAAATGTGCGATTAATTAGTTAATTTTTTTGCTCGATTGACAGCCCTAGCATATATATATTTATATATATATATATATACAGAGCGGCTCTGCATCTTGACAACATGTAGCAGAGATTACTCACAACGCCGAGTCACCGCTGGGACTTGGATAACACAATTTTTATTTTTTATTTCTTAATATAATTTGTGGGCGTCGACTAGATTTTCTTGTCTGACTTCCTTCCTTCCTGTTTTCTTTCTTTCCTTCATGTCTTCCTTCCTTTCTTTCCTTCCTGTCTTCCTTCCTTCCTTCCTGTCTGGCTTTGTATCTTCCTTCCTGTCTCTCATCCTTCCTTCATATCTTCTTTCCAGTCTTCCTTCCTTCATGTTTTCTTTCTTTAATTCATGTTTTCCTTCCTTTCTGTCTTCCTTCCTTAATGTCTTCCTTCCAGTCTTCCTTCCTTCATGTTTTCTTTCTTTCCTTCGTGTTTTCCTTCCTTTCTGTCTTCCTTCCTTCCTTCCTTAATGTCTTCCTTCCAGTCTTCCTTCCTTCATGTTTTCTTTCTTTCCTTCATGTTTTCCTTCCTTTCTGTCTTTCTTCCTTCCTTTCTGTCTTCCTTCCTTCCTTCCTCTCTTCCTTCCTTCCTTCCTTCCATGCCAACATCAGGAATGGTAATCTTGACAAACAAACCTCGAACTGAAACAAGTCACCTGACTCCTCCCCCCACGGTGAACCTCGTAAAGAATCTCAATATCTCAGTTTCCTCTGTTATTGTCATCCATCGTGTCTATTTGAAAGTGTGTTGTCAGTGAGATCTCGACGTCTGGGAGACCCACAGGAGTCTCTCCTCACGCACGGCGGGATGTTTCTGGGGTCCGGCTCTTTTCACGAAGGCGTTTCTTCTTCTCTTTTCTTTTTCTTACACACCAGCTTCCACAGCTTCCCTCCCGGCTCCGCGAACTCCACTCAAAAGCTCAATAATTCACGTGTTGCTGCCTCTTGGCAGCGCGTCGGGTCTGCTTTCCTTTGGATGGCGTCTATTGTCTGCCCCCCCCCCCCCACACACACACACACACTCCGCCCCCCTCCCTCCGAGCACAGCCGGTGGGACCCAATCCCGGCCGGAGGATTGAGGGCCATCAAACAGAATTAAGAGGAGACAATAAGTGTGTGTGTGTGTGTGAGACGGCGGATGTGTGAATGCTTACAGTTCAGTTTTTCTTTTAAAGTGTGTGTGGCCCAGGGGAGTGTGTGAGTGTGTGTGTGTGTTTTGAAGTGAAGCCAAAGCCTCCCGCTAGAAGAAGAGGCCTCTCCTCCTCCTCCTCCTCCTCCCCCTCCTCCTCCGTCCACTGATGCCGGCCTTCAGTGTCCGTCGCTCCAGCTGGCAGCCGATTTATACCGAGGCCAAACACTCCAGTCCCCACAGGCGGGCCAACAGGGGCTCTTTGTGATGCCAGAGAGACTGTGTGTGTGTGTGTGTGTGTGCACTGAGACAGTTGCTCAGCTCACAACTGACCTTAAATGTTGTCGATCTGCAGAGGGCTTTGTATCCGTGTGTTCCTGCACTTATTCGCGTCATATTAGCGGCTGGAGGTCGGTGGACGCCAACGTCTACTCTTTAACCCTCCTATTACATTTGGGGTCAATTTGACCCCGTTCAATGTTTACAACAAAGAAAATAATATATATATATCAGAAAATTCATATAAAATAAAGAATATATATGTGTATATGTATATATTTATATAAAATTATTTTATTTGTTATTTTTCTTGATTTTATATTCATTTTCGGATTTATTTGATAATTTAGGATATGAATATATAAGCATATTTTTGCTTCTACCTTTACCTTTTCAGTCTTTCTGTTTTGTATATTATATAGAATAATATTGTATTGCAATGAATAAAATACACAACAACAACAACAAGCTGACTGCGGTCGTCGTGGTCGCTGACCATCCGAGTCTTTTTGCACGCGGTCAAAAAAGTTGAAATTTTGCAACAACCGATAACGTTTTTCCAACTCTAACCCAACACTCTGACCTCTGACCTCATCCCAAAAGACAACCCCAGATGAAGCCCGTGTGCTGAGCTCCGGGGGTCTGGAGTCGTGTGTTCGATGGCTCGGGTGGTTTCCTCGAGTCCTCCCGAGTGAAAAAGCTTCTGTAGCTATTCCGCTTGTCGTTGTTGTTGTTGTTGTTGTCGTCGCTGCACCGAAGGTCGTGGATTTGTTTGACCTTGCGCCTGTTTGCAGCTGCCAGGTGAACCGGTCGGCTCGCACTTCGCGATGCTGGAGGTGTAAAACATCTCGGCGGGCTGTAACCAGCAGGTGTGGAACGTGGAATAATTGCTTTGCACTTCTTCTCGAGGAGAGGGCCCGCTTTGTTACGCAAGGGCCCCGAATGAAATGAAATGGACCCCTCCCAAAAAAACGTTGCACATTGAAGGCATCGAGCCGAGCCTCTGGAGTTATTATCATGGCCCGACCTCTGGAGAGGCCTGAAGGCGGTCAGTCGGCCCCTCATATCAGTCATCCTTATTTTTTTGGTGGGGGGGGGGGGATTCTCACATTTGTTAAATTTCTCTACTTCTTTACGATTCCTTGGTTTTCTTTTAGTCTTCTTTTACGTGCATTTATTGACCACCATGACCAGGGGTCCCCAAACCTTTTCCTGTGAGGGCCACATCACTGTTCCCTTCTCTGATGGGGGCCCCGGGGTCAGTTTGTAACAGAAACAGTGTGACGATCACAGGGGTGCCTAAACGTAAAGATGTATTGTTTTCCAGAAAGCCACGCATAACCAAATATTAATAACCCTTTCCGGGATCTTCGCAGAAAAAAAAGTCAGGAAATAAATAACACTATTTATGAAGTAAACTAGAACGGGCATTCGGTAGAGCGCATACCTTCCCCGCAGCCGCATTTTGGCCTTTTCATGACCTTGACCTTTGACCCGATCGATCCCAAAATCAAATCAAATGGTCCCCGGATAATAACCAATCATCCCACCAAATTTCATGCGATTCGGTTTAATACTTTTTGACTTATGCAAATAACACGCACGCACGCAGACAAATAAATACACGGCGATCAAAAAATAACCTTCCGCATTTTCAATGCGAAGGTATTAATAACCAAATACCCCTCTCTGGGTTCTTCAAAGAAAACAAGTTTATAGAACATTAACTTTCTGTTGTGCCGTGCACAATCTTAACCGGTCAAAGTTTGACCGCTGCAGGTTAGATACCCTTAATTCTGTATCACCTTTTCGCCATTATTCCGTTCTATTTGACAGCGGCTAGTCTTGGATTTGCGTGGCCAGACTGAAAAATAAATCATAATTCGTCTCTGGTATTGTTCAGGGGGCCGGGCCGAATGTGGAGGCCGTATCCGGCCCGCGGGCCTTAGTTTGGGGACCACTGACCATGACGGACACCACGCACCACACCGTTTACCGGAAAAGGGGTTAATGTACTTACGACTCGAGGCCGACGCATCCGCAAAGTTCTCCTCGTAAAAGGAAAATGCGTTGCCGATATTGACACGTTTTACTGCGTTTATTGTCCGACCAGCGAGGCGTGCGCCTCTATATTTGTAGACCAGCCAATAGGATCGCCTCCTCCTGCGATTGGCCACGGTCTCCTGTCAGCGGTTCGATGAGAAGGTCCAGAAGTTTCCTACGAGATCGTTTATATGACAATATGCAGAAAGGTTGTTGTGGATGTTTGAAGCCAACAATCAGCTTCTGAGGAGCATTTCTTTTAAAGCTAGGGGGTGTTGAGTTTTGGGGAGCGGTTACCGTGACAATGAATCCACGTCCTCTGGTGGTTTTGCATCGAACTTGAAGGAATGAGAGAAGTTCAACTACAAATCTTCCTTCTTATATTCCGATAGTCAGAGGGCGAAAGGAGTTAATCTTGTGACTTTATTTTTTTTGGGGGGAGTGTCCAAATCCCAAATACCCCCCCCCCCAGACTTTAAGTCAAAGTCTTCAAGAGCAAAGTTCTAAACACGGGTATACATGCAAAAACCTGCTTACATATTGACATATATATGCACATACCCTAGTACATACACACATGCATACATAATGTGTTTATATATATTTTCATTTTTATTTATTTATTATTATTATTTATTTGTATTACTTATTTTTTTACTTGTTATTTATATGTTTATGAGTACCAATGTGTACATATTTTCCTTTGCATGTGCATATCTCGAAAACCAGTAAAAGATTTGATCGCAAAAAAAAAAAATCAAAGTTCTGATATTTTTTCGGAACCTATAATTTAATTTAATTTCAAAGCGTTTAATAACTGACATCAGACGAGCGCGACGGCACGTCTGTGGCTCTCACGGAACACGCTCGATCAAACCAGAGCGACGGGTTCTCGTCTTCGCTCGGCAGGTTTTCGGCTGATGAAGATGAACCCACGTCTTCGTCGTGATTCACTCGGCTGCTCTTCGCTCCACGGCGACGGCACCACGGCGGACTTTAGGAGCTTTTAATCGTAATAAAAGGACCTCAAAACGGAGACTGGTTCTCTGGTTTCACTAGGGTTGGATAGATTTGTTCCTAAAGATGCACGTGAGTTGATTAATTAACCGCTTTACATAATTTGCAACTATTTAAATAAATAATTTAGTTTAAAAATTTTTTTTTTGAGACTTATAAAGCATAAATGGCCCAAACGTTCTTGTTTGTTTCTCAGATCTAGACATTCATCTCACATAAAGTTATACATTGAATGTTCTTCTGATATTCCATAGAATAAATGTAATTTATTGATTATATTTATTAGGATTTATTTCACTGTCTCCTGGTCTCGTTGTTGTCGTCATAGAAAAGCAGATTTCGGTCTCTGCGAGTAACGAGGGTTCATTTAACTGGCAGATCCCAGATCAGCCAACGGTGTTAAACAGGGTCAGGGGGTCAACCAGCAGCCAATAGGAGCAGAGGAGCCACACACACACGTAGGTGACTCTGCTCCTTAATCCGCTTCTTTATTTTGGACGATAGTTGCGTGAGAATCATCTTCAGTTTGTCTCCGATTCAAACAAACATGGACGGTGAAGGAGCTGAGCAATTATGAAGTAAAGGAAGGAAGGAAGACAGGAAGGAAAGAAGACATGAAGGAAGACAGGAAGGAAGACAGGAAGGTAGGAAGGAAGACATGAATGGAGACGGGAAGGAAGGAAGACATGAATGGAGACAGGAAGGAAGAGAGGGAGGAAGCCAGGAGCACAGGAAGGAAGGAAGGAAGAGAGGGAGGAAGCCAGGAAGGGAGGAAGACATGAAGGAAGAGAAAAGGGAAGACAGAAAGGAAGGAAGATAGGAAGGAAGAGAGGAAGGAAAGAAGACATGAAGGAAGAGAGGAAGGAAGCCAGGAAGACAGGAAGGAAGGAAGACATGAATGGAGACAGGGAGGAAGACACAAAGGAAGGAAGACACAAAGCCAGACAGGAAGGAAGTCAGACAGGAAGGAAGGAGGGGTGACAGGATGGCAGTCAGGAAGGAGTGAAGACAGGAAGGAAGACATGATGGAAGGATGACACAAAGCCAGACAGACAGGAAGGAAGGAAGACAGGAAGGAGGGGAGACAGAAAGGCAGTAAGAAAGGAGGGAAGACAGGAAGGAAGACAGGAAGGAAGGATGTTGTCATCGTTCTGTGGGTATTGCAGTGGATGCAGGCTGTTCAATGTTCCGTGTTGTCTGGCGCTCACATAACCGACGTCCTTACATGACCCTGAATGCAGCATCCTCCGTTCAGCTCTGAACTGAACTGAACTCAGAGGAGGATTTTTACCATTTACTCTGTTTTATTCATATATATATGAATAAAGCATAGATGAGAAACATATATATAGATATATAGACATCAACATCTGTCTCCTCATGCCGACTCATTCTTGTGACGTTCATGTTCTCTCACCTGTCTGAGGAAACCCGAGTTGTTGTTTTTATCCCGTCGGGGTCGCGACCTCGACTCGACCCCTCCGCCACCGCATTACATCACCGAGGCGTCACGTGACGGCAACATCTGCGTGAAGCTCATCGGCGCGTGGCGGCTCTCTTGGTATGCTGTGTGTGTGTGTGTGTGTGTCCTCATCAGCCCCGCCCCTCCCCCACCCAACACACACACACACACAGCGCTGTCGACTAACTGGGCTGATTTCACGGTCGGCGGGTTGTCCGTCCCAACTGGTGTGTGTGTGTGTTTAATGGCAATACATGACATCATCATGGGCGGCACATCATCAAGTATTTATTCCCGAGGGGTTTCTGTTGCGGTTCGACTTCTTTCTTTAACGCGCTCGCTCTGGAGAAAAACCCCAAAGACAACCTGAGAGGTTTTAATTCAAATGAAGTCGCCCGACAAGTTTTGTAAATCCTTGAGACAATAAATACGGAAAGTGGAAACGAGGAAACGGTCGCCGTACAGCACCTAAAAAAACCTACATGCACAAATGAACCTGTGATATCTTGTGTGTGTTTGATTCGTACAACATAAACAACGCGTGCAGACGTTATGTAACGAGCTTCTTCCTCGCCGGGAACTCCTTCCGCTCAAATATAGCAGAGCGCATAACTCTGGTGACACGGCAAATTATAGACGTGTTAATTTGGTACGCTTTGGGTGAGCCAACTAGTCTAGTCTTTATGCTAAGCTACGCTAGGCTAAGGTACGCTAGGCTAAACTACGCTAGGCTAAGCTAAGCTAAGTGGCTGCTGGAGGCTTCGTGTTAAACTAAAAATAAGAAGATGGTCCTGGATATATTCACATTTTTAACAACCTTCTCTTCTTCCTCTTTTTCCTCTTCTTTTTCTTCTTCTTCTTCTCTCCGTCTCAGGCTCCGATGAGAGGCTCTCCATGATGAGGAGCTAACACTGTCGGCCGCACAACCGCAGGAAGAGACGTGGCCGCTGCACCACCCACGGCCGACGCATGGCGGTATTAGGGGTGAGAACTGCCGGCGGCTTTACCCGCCTCTCAGAGGGTCGACGCTGGGTTTAGTTTCCCCCTCTGGTGCTTCACTGTTAGTAGAAGTTAATTAGTAATACGTGGAGTTTCTACTTTTTAGTGGGTCCTAAATGTGCACCAATATGTCACTTGTGAATTATAATTGAGTTGTTCAAGGTTTTTTATTTGCCATCTGTGCCTAGACCAGCAGTCCAGACACATCGGAATTATTTTTGCAGGGTTCTCCGAGTCAACAGAGGTACAAAACAAACACACTATAATAATAATAGTAACCGTAATAATAATAGAAATATGAAAAATATATTTTAAAAAAACTACAAAAAACACACTGTACATAGTGGTAAAGTGTATGCAGTATTAACAGAGTTGTGAAGGTTTAACAAGAGGATGTGGCTCCAGAAAGAGACATTACGGTCATTTATTTTGTAATAATCTGATGTATGTTCTCTCAGATTATTACAAATAAAAATAAAAAAACCTTTTTAATAAATATTCAGTAAGTGGTTGAAGGATTCCCATCCCAATGCAAAGTCTTAAAAATAATAAGACACCATTGTGGAGCTAGAATTGCGGAATATTTGGCATTTTTTACGTGATTATCCCAAGTCGTTGTTTATTGATCGGCTAATCTTTTCAGCTCCACCAGCTTGGGTTTGTGAAGTTAATTTTAAAAAAGCACCAATAGCCGTTAAAGACTAAAAACTTAATCTGGCATTTGGACCCCTGGGGCCGGTAATTCAAAATGATCCATATTCGCCACTAGGTACAGACGCTAGCCTCTTTGCTAGCATGTTAGCTCCTTAACACAGAAGTCAATGGAGCGGCGTTAGCTCGCGTAAGCGTGAATTTGGCTTTATTTGGTTTCCGAGCTCTCCTTTCAACTTTGTGCTGATTTACTTAATTTGTTAACTCAATATAGTGATTGCCTTTCATCTCGTCTTAGGACGCGTCAACACTGACCGAGATCATACCGACACCTAGAGACGATCGATTTAGAAATGTTCGCTCCACTTCCTGTTACCTGTCTGTGATTTAGGGGGCGGGGCCGGATTTGGACGTCCCAATCTGCCGGTATCAGGATCACTCTGATCCAACGCCGGCTGTCTGAGCGTCGAGCCGCAGCCGGCTATTCGTCGGCCTGTTGGCCGGCTGTAATTTCACGTCTGAGGATTTTTTTTCTGCTGCTGTTGCTGTTGTTGTCGTTGTTGTTGATGAAGTCTGTCGTTCCCTCGGCTCGACACGCAGGCGGAGCAGCAGCTGTGCGATAGAAATTTTGTTTTTTATATCCTTTTTCTCAAAGCAGCTGTTGAGGTGTGAGGAGACGTCTTCTAACGCGTCCTCTGTCCTCTGTCCTAGGACACAACGGGGACGTCTGCTAACACACAGAGAACAGACACAAACAACAGACACAGACAACAGACACAGAGATCAAACACAGAAAACAGACACAGACAACAGCGTCTCTTTGGGTTATTTAGAGATTCGTTCCATGCCAGTAGAAGAACAGACGTTCTCTCGTCGGTTTAGATCGTTAAGTCACGATCGGCGACTCGTGGCACGACGACGACCTTGATGACCTTCACGTCCCCGACATGTCTTACCATGTGTGGACGTGACCTTGAAGACGGTTACGCTATTAACTTGATATCTGGATACGACCTTTCGATGTGCTGATTGGGAGATTTTGCACGGAGCAGTCTTTATGCTAAGCTACGCTAGGCTAAGCTACGCTAGGCTAAGTGGCTGCTGGAGGCCCCGACATGTCTTACCATGTGTGGACGTGACCTTGAAGACAGTTACGTTATTAACTTGATATACGGATACGAACGAGCTTGAGCATTTTGACTTATCGACTTATTGCGCGATAACAATATTATCGTAATTAGAATTTTGGGTCATTTTATTGGTCAGTCTTCAGGTGTAATGGCCTTTGAACCCTTCCTGGAACTGTGAAGCATTGTAAAGTTGAGTTTTAAGTTCAGTCCGGTTCTCCTTTCCTAAGTCCTACGTGATGAGTTCTCCTTCTTCCCCCTCTCCACCGCCATCACCCGTCATTCTCCAGCTGTTGCCATCTGGCAGGTGTTCTACTGCCCGCCTTGTTCTCTCAGCGGCTTTTTAACATTTATTTAGTGGTAAAGCACCTCGTGAAACTGACTTATCTTTCCACAGTCGTTCTAAGCATCTGCTGGAATTGTGCTAATGTTGCTGTTTTGATTGACCTTCATGTGAGTGAGGATTAATACTTCGGGTTGGACTGAAACTACAGTTTTTAAATGGTGGTCGTGGGGATTTGAACCTGCAACCTTTTGGTCGGGTCACCTCGGTACGCGCAGGACGGTGAAAACACTCAACCGACAGGTTCAGGGAAAAAAAGTCACAATGCAAGTTTTTAAAAGGCGAATAAAGACTGTGTGTACGTACAAGTGTAAAATGCAATTAAATGTTTGGTATTTACCAATATTTAGGTGAACATGTACAATAATAAGTCATGTTTTCTTAAATTATTTTAAATTATTGTTATATTTTATTTATTTTCGATTGATTTTTAAAGTCGCAGCTTTGCTTAAAAAAAAAGAAGTCAAAAGTTGTTGCAGTTTTTGAACAAGTTGCATGAAGTTAAAATAAATCAATATCTATATAAAAACATCCACTATTTGTTAGGTACATTTTTGCTGCTCTGTTTTTGCGACGTTAGCATCGTTAGCTCCTGGTCACCGGCTCAGTCGTCGCCATGTTGAGAGCCGTGTGGAGTCAATGGCTGTGTCTACTACCGCGCACTTGAGCACTTGGATCACTGACTTTCAGTGTTCGAAGTGCGCCACTGAAAAATCCAGCAGAATTCAGTGCACTGAAAGTCCCCGGATGGTGCACTGCAAACGGGCAAAACATGTTGTGTAAAACGATGGACACTACTCGCCCTAAGCGGCCGCCATCTTGGCTACGTACCGGAAGAGGAGGAGCCCTTTCGCCAGCTTTTCATTTTATTTCTAAAACAATGGCGGACAGCACAAGCGGTAGACCACGAAGCTACAGACCGTAAATGTAAGTATCAGCGGTTATTACACATTGTACTGGTATTACAATGTACTACTAACATGCCATTCTCAGATTAGTGAGCATACCTAGGTAGCATTAGATGCCATTGGATCTGCATGGCAGTTATGATAAGCTAGCTGGGTAATCCACCACCCGGCCAGTCCGACGAAGGTGCACTTTTATCGGACACTTTTCGCTTGACGAGCTGGGGCAGGTGGCGGGCTCCAGGCGCTTGCTCCAGCGGCAAGTCCGACGACAGATAGCTATGTCAGTCATCGGACAGTGTTAAACAACGGCTGTTCTGTTAACCAATCGAAATAGCAATTTTAATAATGGATTAACAATGGATATGCTCAGTTTAATAATGGGTTAACATGACACCGCGAACGTTTGCCCACACGCCGCCCGATAATTAATACCGTTACGATAGCTATCTAAGCTTGTCCTTCTAGAAATAATTGTAGCTTTCAATCATCGTGTGTTGTTTTTTTAATGTCGTGTATGTATTAATTTAAATGTAATCGTGGTCTGGGACAGAGCACTGAATGGCTATCCTCTTTCTGTTTCCTGCCCCAGAGACGTTTCCTGGAGGTGCTGGTGCTGGTCCTCTGCTGCCCTCCCGACATCTGGCTCCAATGACCTCTGGCACCTCACATCCACCTCCAGGGCCTTTAAGAAGATGGACCGCCATCGCGTCTTCAGTATCCCGAAGGACCTCTCCACAACACACCTGGCCTTTGACAGGCAGCAGTTGTAGCTTGGAGGTGGACAGGCTGCCTGAAGGAGGTCATGAGGCAGATGGGTTGGGACAGGCAGGGGTAGCCACCATCCCCAAGGATACAGTATCCTGGTGGAGGGGATGACTGCTCATAGAAGATGGGGCTGTTATTCAGGACCCTGGCATCATGCACTGAGCCCGGGGCCTGTCGAAGGCCCTGGCCACCACCCGATAGGAGGTGGCGCTGGCAAGCCAAAAAATAAAAACTAGACAGGAGATCTCGGGGCCCCAACCGTGGTCAGTCAGTGCCCAGCACAGCCATGAGGGCGTTGAATGACTCTCGGTGAGCCTGAAGTCCACCCTCATGTCACTGTGGCCATCACAATACAACGCCAGCAGTGGCATTGCAACATTGATACGGCAGCGCCGCCTGGGACTGGGTGGCTGCTGTAGAGTGTGTGGGGAGGGGAGGGGAAGGGAAGATTATATTAATATGTAAGTCATTTTATCAATAAAATGTTGTCATTGAGGTTTTGTAGTCTTTTATTGCGTTTTCTGATTTATATTAGAATTGATGCATGTTTGTAACAACAAATTAATATGCCTGTGTGTTCAATTGCTAATTGATTCCTGTATCAGGGTGAACTTCACTACAACAGAGATGTGTATAAAAGTAGTCAGTCAAAGTAGGCCTATTACTGTGTGAATTCAAGCAGATGATGACGATCATTTCAGTGGATAATTCTTAAAACTAATTGGAATCTAGGGACAAACATGTACAGATTTGTCATGTTTTATTTCCATATGGTGTGTATGTGGATTGCAAAGAAGAAGGCTACTTCTGACAAAGATAATTGAGAATTTAGCATACCTAGCGAGGAGAATTTAATTACAACTACTACATGAAGCTATGCTGTGAAGGTAAGGCAAAATTACACAATTAAATTTACATATACCATCTCGACTTCAGCCAGAAGGCGGAGGCTCCTGCCGCGATTGTGGAGGTATCGCAGTTTCCACATGGGGTGGAGAAAGGTAAACAAGGGACAACAAGAGGGCAAGAAGTGCTTCATTTGGTCACTTTAAGGGTTAGGGTATCGCAAGCAGATTTGCATACGTCACTCCCGGCTTAATTTCGCGGGTGCCGTGAACAGATTTGCGTCCGTCACTTCCGCCAAGTGGTGAACGGTTAAGTGTTCCATTTGAGACAGCACTTCATCAGCGACGCAGTACACTGCAATGCAGTGCACTGAATTGCAGTGTACTTCGTTAAGTGCGCGGTAGTAGACACAGCCAATCTCTTCGATCTTAAATATGCTCCGAATTTCAAACGCAGCTTTTTATCCGGCCTTTGTTTCATGAGTTAATGCTCTTTTGATTTTCTAGTTTTTTTCTGCAACCAGTTTTTATTTACTTTAGTTTACATTATTTATGTAAGACATTTCAAAGTGGTCGTGGAATAAGTAAAACGAGCCGCTGGTCGTGAACGTCTTCTAACCGCCGGCCTGCTTCACGCTCACCGGGTTTCAGCCTGAATTCTTTATTCGGTTTCTCCTCTTCCTCCAGAACCCCGACATGCTGACGAGGAAGATAAAGCTGTGTCACATCAACGCCCACATCACCTGTCGTCTGTGTGATGGCTACCTGATCGACGCCACCACCGTCACCGAGTGCTTACACACCTGTAGGTCGCCCCTCACACACTTCCTGTCGGCCTTCCTTTCATCTTCCTCCCTTCTGAATTCCTGTCTTCCTTCCTTCCTTCCCTCCTTCTTTCCTACCTTCCTTCCCATCAGCCTTCCTTCCTGCCTTCCTGTCTTCCCTTTGTCTTCCTTCCTGTCCTCCTTCCTTCCTGTCGTCCTTCCTGTCTGCCATCCTTCCTGTTCTCCTTCCTACCTGTCTTCCTTCCTTCCTGTCTTCCTTCTTGTCTTCCTTCCTGTCTTCCTGCTTTCCTTCTGTCTTCCTTCTTCCTTTCTTCCTTTATGCCTTCCTCCCTGTCTTCCTTCCTGCCTTCCTTCTGTCTTCCTTCTTCCTTCCTTCTGTGTTCCTTCCTTCCTGTCCTCCTTCCTACCTTCCCTCCTTCCTGTCAGCCTTCCTTCTGTGTTACTTCCTATCCTCCTTCCTGTCTTCCTTCTTTTCTGTCTTCCTTCCTTTTGTCTTCCTTCCTTCCCGTCTGCCTTTCTTCCTGTCTTCGTGTCTTCCTTCCTTCCTTCCTTTTGCCTTTCGTCGGTTTTATTTAAATGTGACTTTAAGATATTGGAAGTCATTTACTTCTGAGTTTGTGTCTCCTAACCTGAAGGATTAAATACGACCTTCACGGGGTGGATATTATTTTCATGAAATGTTTTTTTAATCCGTCAAAACATTCTTTCTCTCTCAGTCAAAAGTTACCCTTCTCGTTTTTTGTTGACAACAAAACAAAATGCAGAAATTCAACATCCTTCAAAGGTCCACCGCTCCGTCCCCTCCTCTTTAACCTCAGGGTCCCCTTCAGAGATCACGCGGTCAATCGGATCAATCACAGAGCGTTTAAGGAACGTTATGATGAAATAAACCCAGACGAGTGATACCTCGTCTCTCCAGCAGGGGGAGCTCTGCCTCCACAGATGGGAAGCTGTTCGCTCACTGTGAGCATCCTTTGGGTTCTCCGTCACTTTGGAGATTCACGTCACCGCTGCAGCGCTTCAGATGCCGATGAAGTCATTTCAACATCGTTTTATTAATCAAAAGACTTTATTTCGTCTCTAATTGCTTCGTTGCCAATTTATTAATTATTTGAAGCCGCAACCAATACAGGATGTGTTCATTTAGATGGAATTAAAATGATTGTTGTATTCTTGATTTTCAACATTGACACCAAAATGTTCAACATTATTATTAAAATACATGACCCATGTGTAAAAACGAACTAGTCAGTGTCCTCTGGTGGATACACTGGGTACTACAGACACCATTTGTAAACGATTTATAATTCACGTTTTGCTCTTCTTGTACTGACGTTCTCTCGTCTCGGCCGACGTGTGATGCATAAGCTAATATCCGCCGGGCATTGACCGTGAGCCGCAGATGAAAAGAGAGAGATATTAAAATGAGATATTAAAACAAGATATTAAAATGAGGAACACGTGGTCGGGTTCCTCAAACCGTTAGAAGTGACTGGCATCAGATTCATTCAGCAGATAATTGGGACACGCGGTGTCATCGTTGGCCAGTGGGCTTATTTATAAATCTGTAGCTGTGAGAGTAACCACGTGTGTGTGTCTCTCCCTCCAGTTTGTAGAAGCTGCCTAGTGAAGTATCTGGAGGAAAACAACACGTGTCCCACGTGTCGGATTGTTATTCATCAAAGTCATCCACTGCAGTACATCGGGTGAGTGCGGAACACACACACACACACACACACACACACACACACACACACACAAACAAACAAATGCCAAACTCCTAGCGTGCCCAACGAGGCGGTTTCTCTTCCAATTAATTTTAAATATTAATTTGTATCACTGCCACACACACACACAACACTTATGACTCAAACTCGTGTAACGTTCTGTTTCCAGGAGGAGCGTCGAGGAAAAACAGGAATAAATAATAAAGACATGTTCATTAAATATGAGGAAACAACATTGATGTTTTATAAATGAATTGCGTCTCCGATGAA
This sequence comes from Pseudoliparis swirei, assembly GCF_029220125.1. Taxonomy (NCBI): domain Eukaryota; kingdom Metazoa; phylum Chordata; class Actinopteri; order Perciformes; family Liparidae; genus Pseudoliparis; species Pseudoliparis swirei. The sequence continues at coordinate 26,415,012 of NC_079406.1, forward strand.
TGAAATACTGAACTTAAGCCTTACGGTCTTTTCCTCCTTGTCAAAGCCTCCTGGCTACATTACCCACAATGCAATGCTGCCGGTGTGGGCACACACACACACAGACACACGCCAGCCCGTTGACATCGATACACAACGATACATTTGGCGAACAGACTTTCCTTAAATGAAATGAAAAGGTTTCTGCTTCTGGTTCCCCTCTGAGGGAGGTTGTTGTTGTTGTTGTTGTTCATGCACTTCTGTCTGATTAATGCGCCGCACAGACTTCATGTGCACCAGACGTCGTTACTGGCCGACCGTCTGCAGACTGATCGCTTCATTTCCAACACATTAGCTCTTCTTCTTCTCCTTCGTCTTCTTCATCGTCTTCGTCTTCTTCTGCGTCTTCTTCCTCTTCCTCCTTCTTTTTCTTCCTCTTCTTCTTTGTCTTACTCCTCCTTCTTCGTCTTCTTCTTTGTCTTCTTCTTCCTCTTCCTCCTTCTTTTTCTTCCTCTTCTTCTTTGTCTTCCTCCTTCTGCGTCTTCTTCATCTTCCTCCTTCTTTTTCTTCTTCTTTGTCTTCTTCTTCCTCTTCCGCCTTCCTCTTCTTCTGTCTTCCTCATCCTTCTTCTTCTTCTTTGTCTTCTTCTTCCTCCTTCCTCTTTATTTTATTCCTCCTCTTCCTCCTTCCTCTTTCTTTTTCTTCTTCTTCTTTTTCTTCTTCCTCCTTCCTCTTTCTTTTTCTTCTTCCTCTTCCTCTTTCTTCTTCTTCTTCCTCCTGCTCCTCCTTCTTCTTCTTTTTCTGCCTCATTGTTCGTAGGAAATTGGATCTGACGGCGAAACATGAACAAATAACTCATAAAAACCCGTCTGCTCATCTAGAAGAGTCGATGTTCACGCTTGAGATCCCACGTCTGAGCCAGACTCTTTAATTTAATCCATTTAATTATTTCAAGAACATGCTGCAAAAAAAAAATCCTATTTAGATCCAAGAACACGGCGGCGTGCTTCAGTTCAGTGGAAAGCACAACGTGGAGGACATGAAAGCATCATCAAGGGAACCGTCTGAAGAAGATCCATCGAAAGGTTTCTCTTCCTTTCTAAACTACCGGCTGCCGCCAGCAGGGGGCAGTATTCCACTTCCCTTTTTAGAGAGCCTCGGTGGCAGATGTAACGCTCTTCCATGGGGGGGGGGGGGGGGGCTTGAGGAGCTGTTCTCCTCACCACACCGAAACGGACCCGAGGCGTCGGTGCCCGTTAACCGCCTGTCAAATGGCAGGCGCCACGGCGTGCACCTGCGTCACCTGGGAGGGGGAGGGGGGGGAGAACACTAACTGACAGAACGTATGCTGCACACACGCCGGCCTCTGAGAGCTTCTGTCCAACAGACCTGACATTTCATGGTAAAATATTCCTGTCTTCCTTCCCTCCTTCTTTCCTTCCTTCCTTCTGTCTTTTTTCTATCTTCCTCCCTTCTTCATTCCTGTCTTCCTTCCTGTCCTCCTTCCTTCCTGTATTTCTTCCTGTCTGCCTTCCTTCCTTCTGTCTTCCTTCCTTCCTTCCTCTCTGTCTTCCTTCCTGTAAATCTCAGGTTGTGTTTTGGTGCTTTTCATCCGTTCATCAGCAGAAAACAAATTAAATAATAAACATTCTGTGTTCATTTTCATCATGTGACACCCACAGGGTGCAGCAGCCGTGTGATCCTCCTCTTCATCGACCCTCGTGACCTCGTGACCTTGTGACCTCACCACTAACCCGTGTGTTGTTCTTTGCAGCCATGACAGAACAATGCAAGACATCGTCTACAAGCTGGTGCCGGGACTTCAAGAGGGTGAGTGTGTCTGGAGGTCCACGTAGAGACCTGTAGAGACCTGTAGAGACCCTGAGGTCCATGTAGAGACCTGTAGAGACCTGTAGAGACCCCAAGATCCACGTAGAGACCTGTAGAGACCCCGAGGTCCACGTAGAGACCCCGAGGTCCACATAGAGACCCTGAGGTCCACATAGAGACCTGTAGAGACCCCGAGGTCCACATAGAGACCTGTAGAGACCCAGAGGTCCACATAGAGACCTGTAGAGACCCCGAGGTCCAGGTAGAGACCCCGAGGTCCACATAGAGACCCCGAGGTCCACGTAGAGACCTGTAGAGACCCCGAGGTCCACATAGAGACCCCGAGGTCCACATAGAGACCCCGAGGTCCACGTAGAGACCTGTAGAGACCCCGAGGTCCACATAGAGACCCCGAGGTCCACATAGAGACCCCGAGGTCCACATAGAGACCCCGAGGTCCACGTAGAGACCTGTAGAGACCCCGAGGTCCACGTAGAGACCCCGAGGTCCACGTAGAGACCTGTAGAGACCCCGAGGTCCACGTAGAGACCCCGAGGTCCACGTAGAGACCCCGAGGTCCACGTAGAGACCTGTAGAGACCCCGAGGTCCACATAGAGACCCCGAGGTCCACGTAGAGACCTGTAGAGACCCGAGGTCCATAGAGACCTGTAGAGGTCCATAGAGACCCCGAGGTCCACGTAGAGACCCCGAGGTCCACGTAGAGACCCCGAGGTCCACATAGAGACCCCGAGGTCCACGTAGAGACCTGTAGAGACCCCGAGGTCCATGTAGAGACCTGTAGAGACCTGTAGAGACCCCGAGGTCCATGTAGAGACCTGTAGAGACCCCGAGGTCCATGTAGAGACCTGTAGAGACCTGTAGAGACCCTGAGGTCCACGTAGAGACCTGTAGAGACCTGTAGAGACCCCGAGGTCCACGTAGAGACCCTGAGGTCCACGTAGAGACCTGTAGAGACCCCGAGGTCCACATAGAGACCCAGAGGTCCACGTAGAGACCTGTAGAGACCCAGAGGTCCACGTAGAGACCCCTAGAGACCCAGAGGTCCACATAGAGACCCCTAGAGACCCCGAGGTCCACATAGAGACCCAGAGGTCCACATAGAGACCCCTAGAGACCCAGAGGTCCACATAGAGACCCCTAGAGACCCAGAGGTCCACGTAGAGACCTGTAGAGACCCAGAGGTCCACATAGAGACCCCTAGAGACCCAGAGGTCCACATAGAGACCCCTAGAGACCCCGAGGTCCACGTAGAGACCTGTAGAGACCCCGAGGTCCACGTAGAGACCCAGAGGTCCACATAGAGACCCCTAGAGACCCAGAGGTCCACATAGAGACCCCTAGAGACCCAGAGGTCCACATAGAGACCCCGAGGTCCACATAGAGACCCAGAGGTCCACATAGAGACCTGTAGAGACCCCGAGGTCCACATAGAGACCTGTAGAGACCCCGAGGTCCACATAGAGACCCCAAGGTCCATGTAGAGACCCCTAGAGACCCGGAGGTCCACATAGAGACCTGTAGAGACCCCAAGGTCCATGTAGAGACCCCTAGAGACCTCGAGGTCCACATAGAGACCTGTAGAGACCCAGAGGTCCACATAGAGACCCCTAGAGACCTCGAGGTCCACATAGAGACCTGTAGAGACCCAGAGGTCCACGTAGAGACCTGTAGAGACCCCGAGGTCCACGTAGAGACCCCTAGAGACCCCGAGGTCCACGTAGAGACCCCTAGAGACCCAGAGGTCCACGTAGAGACCTGTAGAGACCCAGAGGTCCACATAGAGACCCCTAGAGACCCAGAGGTCCACATAGAGACCCCTAGAGACCCCGAGGTCCACGTAGAGACCTGTAGAGACCCCGAGGTCCACGTAGAGACCCAGAGGTCCACATAGAGACCCCTAGAGACCCCGAGGTCCACATAGAGACCCAGAGGTCCACATAGAGACCCCGAGGTCCACATAGAGACCCAGAGGTCCACATAGAGACCTGTAGAGACCCCGAGGTCCACATAGAGACCCCGAGGTCCACATAGAGACCC
>NC_079406.1:26423879-26441379 GCF_029220125.1 Pseudoliparis swirei
CTATTTATCTGAATCACTGAAGATATCACGTTTTATTTCATTTAATCCCGTAATCGTGTTTATTTTTCTATTTTAATTAGGTCCCGTTAATGTGTATTATCTATCCTCTATTAAATAATAATAATATATTCATTAAAAAAAAAATCAATAAATACACGTCTAGTGCCTGTAGACCTTTTCAATCACGAACACGGAAATGTTCTAGGTCCCTTTTTCTATTTCCTGTTGATGCTGCGGCCGACAGGAAGTGACCCTCACGCTGTCGACGACGGCCTCCATCTTGTTTTTCGTGCAGATTACTGGGGGTCTTCTTCTTCTTCTTTCTCCCTTTTCTTTCTCCTTCTTTGTCTTCCTCCTCCTCCTTTTTCCTCCTTCTTCTCCCTCCTCCCCACTCCACCTCCTTCTTCTTCTTCTTCCTCCTCTTCCTTCTTCCCCCTCCTTCTTCCTCCTTATTCTTCTTCTCCCTCATCTTCCTCCTTATTCCTCTTCTTCCTCTTCCTCCTCATTCTTCTTCCACCTTCTTCTTCTTCTCCCTCCTCTTCCTCCTTCCTCCTTATTCCTCTTCTTCCTCCTCCTCCTTCCTCCTTATTCCTCTTCTCCTCCTCCTCCTTCTTCCTCATTCTTCTTCCTCTTCCTCCTTCCTCCTTATTCCTCTTCTTCCTCTTCCTCCTCCTTCTTCTTCTTCCTCCTCCTCCTTCTTCTCCCTCCTCCCCACTCTACCTCCTTCTTCTTCTTCCTCTTCCTTCTACCCCCCTTCTTCTTCCTCCTCCCCCTCCTTCTTCTTCCTCTTCCTCCTTCCTCCTTATTCCTCTTCTTCCTCTTCCTCCTCCTCCTTCTTCTTCTCCCTCCTCCCCACTCTACCTCCTTCTTCTTCTTCCTCCTCTTCCTTCTTCCTCCTTCTTCCTCTTCCTCCTTCCTCCTTATTCCTCTTCTTCTTCTTCTTCCTCCTCCTCCTTCTTCTCCCTCCTCCCCACTCCACCTCCTTCTTCTTCCTTTTAGTAAAGGATGTTCATCACGTCTCTCCTCTTGCCCCCCCCCCCCCCCCCCAGGTCAGCATCTGCCTGGAGTGCAACAGCAACAAGCTCCGGGGTCTGAAGCGCAAGTGGATCCGCTGCTCGGCTCAGGCCACCGTCCTCCACCTCAAGAAGTTCATCGCCAAGAAGCTCAACCTGACGTCGTTTAACGAGGTACGAGGGCCGGGGGGCTCAGGACCCCACAGGGACCCCCTCAGGGACCCCCACAGGGACCCCCTCAGGGGGCGGATCCAGCGGGGCGGATCATAACTAAGTGACAGTTTGAAAAGCTTCCTGTCGTCACGCGCTTCACAAATAACGTCGAAAACTTGTTTGGAAGCAACGAGTTCAGTCCGTCGCGCGAGAGAAAAAAAAAGCTTGTTAATTATACTTCTTACCGCACTGACTCACACGAGGCTCTTTGTCTGTGTGTGTGTGTGTGTGTGTGTTGTATTTAGCGGGAAGCGAGCCATTATGATATCAAGAGTTGGCGATTTCTTCTTCTTCTATTCATTGTCTCTGTGGTGGCGGGGGGGTGGGGGGGCAGTGGGCGGCAATTTTTGATGGATGGATTTTTTTCTAAACGCCGTGAATAATCATCTCGGACGCCTCCGTGTCTTCTATTTAAAATTGTTCCTTTCTCTCTTTAAAAAAAAATGTTTGTTTCTTTGCCAGCTGGCTGTCACACAGATGAGTGGGAGGGCTCGCCATCAGATCGTTGGCCATTGTTATCTATCGGAGGGGGGGGGGGGGTGAATGCGTCAATACGACAAAACTTGTACATTTAAAACAGACCCTTTTTTTAAGACATAATCTACGATGTCGTAAAGACGAGATTCAACATTTCGGAGCAGCGGGTTCCAGTTCCGTGTCTCGGAACTCTTCACAGCCGATCAATTCCCTCAATTAGGTTTATTCAGACAGTCGACCTTTGAAAGGTTCAATCGGCGTTGAAGACGATCTGAGCCTGAAGAGCGTCACCAGATTCACACGTCAGGAGATAGAATCGATTCTTCTTCTTCTGCGGCGACGTTTAGCTTTTTATGTCCAACCGAAAATAAAACAGAGACGAACGTTTTGCTGTTTTGTTGTTGAGCTTCAACATTAAATACATCTTAAATAATTCTTTCTGAGTGTCTTCCTCCTGGTCTCAGCCAGCAGGTGGCGCTGCTGTCTCTCTCTCTCTTTTCCTCTCACCCTCTCCCTCCCTATCTCTCTCTTTTCCTCTCTCTCTCTCCCTTCCTCCCTCTCTCTCTCCCCCTCTCGCCCTACCTATCTGTCTCTCTCTCTCTCTTTCTCTCTCTCCCTCTCTCTCTCTCTCTTTTCCTCTCTCTCTCTCTTTCTCTCTCTCTCTCCCCCCTCTCTCTCTCTCTTCCTCTCTCTCCCCCTCTCTCTCTCTCTCCCTCTCTCTTCCTTCCTCTCTCCCTCCCTCTCTCTCTCTCCCCCCCCCTCTATCGATCTCTCGATGTGAGGCGTCGCTCAGCAGAACATCGATGTTGACCTCTCAGAGGGAGACGCTAGATTTGGGAAACCGGCTTTGTCTTCGGTATTGAGCGTCCTCTTCCAAAAGCCGCCGCCGCCACACGGGCGCCACGCTGCACGCCACGCTGCACGCCACTCTGCACGCCAAGCTACACGCCAAGCTACACGCCACGCCACGCTACACGCCACACGGCCATGTTGTCTAACTCGGGGGAAAGGAACCTGTTGTTCCTCGCAGCCGGAGCGTGACGTCAGTCGTACTTCAGGCGTGTTGTTGACACTCAGCTGTTTAATCACTCTCTTTTTGTCTGTTTGTTTGTTGTTGTTTGTTTGTTTGTTTCTCCCCCAGCTGGACATTTTATGCAACGAGGAGATCTTGGGGAAGGACCACACGTTGAAATTTGTTGTTGTGACGAGATGGAGATTTAAGGTAAGACGAGGTTCTGTGTTTCCTTCTTTATGGGCAGCGCATGAACGCATCTCAAAAGCTCCCACACACAACCATGAGGGTTCTTTAAGGGTTCTTTAAGAGGCTTTGTGGTTCCACCAGGAACCATCACCGACTGGAGAACCATTCTTTCATTTGAGGCACCTTTACGGGTTCTTCAAAGAACTCTTTAAGGAAATTGTTCTTTAAAGAACTCTGGTTTGAAAGGTTCCTTGAGGAACCATAAATGGTGCCTTAAAGAACCATTTTAAAGGTTCTTTAACAGTTCTTTAAAAGACTTTGTGGTCATACGAAGAACCATCACCTACTGAAGAACCATTTTGGAAATGGTGTCTCAAATTTTTAAAGGTTCTTTGAGACATCTTTATGGTTCTTTGAAGAACTCTTGAAGGAAATGGTTCTTTAAAGAACCCTGGGTTGAAAGGTTCTTTGAGGAACCATAAATGGTGCCTTAAAGAACCATTTTTAAGGTTCTTTGAGACATCTTTATAGGTTCTTTGAAGAACTCTTTAAGGAAATGGTTCTTTAAAGAACCCTGGGTTGAAAGGTTCTTTGAGGAACCATAAATGGTGCCTTAAAGAACAATTTTTAAGGTTCTTTGAGACATCTTTATAGGTTCTTTGAAGAACTCTTTAAGGAAATGGTTCTTTAAAGAACCCTGGGTTGAAAGGTTCTTTGAGGAACCATAAATGGTGCCTTAAAGAACCATTTTTAAGGTTCTTTGAGACATCTTTATAGGTTCTTTGAAGAACTCTTTAAGGAAATGGTTCTTTAATGAACCCTGGGTTGAAAGGTTCTTTGAGGAACCATAAATGGTGCCTTAAAGAACCATTTTTAAGGTTCTTTGAGACATCTTTATGGTTCTTTGAAGAACTCTTTAAGGAAATGGTTCTTTAATGAACCCTGGGTTGAAAGGTTCTTTGAGGAACCATAAATGGTGCCTTAAAGAACCATTTTTAAGGTTCTTTAAGGCACCTTTATAGGTTCTTTAAAGAACTCTTTAAGGAAATGGTTCTTTAAAGAACCCTGGTTTAAAAGGTTCTTTGTGGAACCCGATATGGTTCTTCTATGGCGTCACTCTGAAGAACCATTTTCGGTTCCAGATGCACCTCCATGTTTCTGTGTGCAGGGTGCCTCTCTCTCTCTCTCTCTCTCTCTCTCTCTCTCTCTCTCTCTCTCTCTCTCTCTCTCTCTCTCTCTCTCTCCCTCTCTCCAGACAGGTGTGGCTCATGGTTGTGCTTCCCCCCCCCCCTCTGCAGAAATCCCCCCTCCTGCTCCACTACAGACCTAAGATGGATCTGCTGTAGCGAAAACGCACCCGACGGTGGTTGTTTTCTTGTTTTTTTGGGGTGTTTTTTTTTTGGTAGTTTTTTTGGGGCCCAGTGGCCGCCGGTGACTGTCGGTCGAGAACCTTTTATTTATTTATGCAAAGACGATCAGCCAAACCAACACCAAGCAAAACGCCCGGCGGGCCAGCAGTCGACATGAGCCGGCAAACTCTAGAAAAAGAGGGAGGGGCTACAAGAAGAACTGGCAACCTCCAGCACAGACACCGCAACACTACTATGTGTGTGTGTGTTATTTTTTATGGAACTAAAACAACTTCTTTTTTGTGTGCGCCCGCTACGTCCTCGATATGTGAACAAAAAAACGAAAAAGACAACAACAAAAAAAGACAACTAATGGAGAGAAAGCATATATTTATACTTTTGTACAGAAGAGACACACATGGAACCAAGACACTACCGGTGCTCCGTTTACATGTTTACACACAAACAAGATGTCGGGAATCACGTGACTTCTTCTTTTCTTTTTTTGGGGGGAGCTTCACACAGATTTCATCCTCCTGGGACAAGGAGAGCGGAGGAGGAACGTTTTTTTCTTCTCTTTTATATATAAATATATATATATAAAAAAAGGTGGGTCTTTTTTCTTTTTCCTTCAACAACACTCGGGAACACAGAAAGTATACGGAAAAAGTTCTAGAACAGGCATCCATCTGAAGCTGTTTATCAAGTGAACCGTCATCTTTTTAAAAAAAAATATTTTACATTTTTTTGTTGGCTTTGTCTAATTTGCGATTCGGGTTCTTTGATCATTGTCAATTGTGAATAGGCTGAACATTTTGTGTAGTAATTTATGTTCTATATACCAATATTGTACATAAAATGTCATTACAGAGAGAGAGAGAGAGACTGAAGAGAGTAAGAGAGACTTTAGACTGTTAAAAGAAAAGAGTGGATCCCAGAAGTACTATCTATATGTTGGGGGGGGGGGGGGTGATACATTTATGATTTTTACATTTTTTACAAAGACAAGGCTCGCTATCGGTATCAAAAAGTATATAGATGCATCTTTATGTGTGTCTGAGAAAAGACACAAAACAAAATATATCACATCCTCTGCCACACTGTGTCTACGACCTCAGAAGCCCCGCCCCCTTCTCCCGCCCACGCTCCTCATCTCACCTGCCTTTTTTAAAATTTGTATTTTATTTTAAGGACGCCATTGTCTGGTCTTTTTTTAAACCTGCAAGACCTGAAAAAGGGAATAGTTCACACATCTGGCAGCCCTTATGAATATCCATCCAGCAGCTGCAGGCGAGCTGACACGCCCACATGTTTACAGCTTTATGGGTTGAGCTGCCAGCGAAAGATGTAGTCCCCCCCCCCCCTCTTTTATTACACCATGCATTTCACCTCCCAAACGCTGCAATAGAGATGATGATTATTCTTTTTATTTTTATTTTTTAAGTTCCTTCTTCTCACTGCGTCGGAGTCTACGTGTTTTTAAGAGGATCTCTGAAAGCCGAGCGGATATTCATTTTTGTTTCTGCAAAATCTGTACAAAAGCGTTTTGCCGTGTTTTTTTCTTTTCTTCCAGTGTTCAACGTCCTCGACACAAATTTCCGAGTATTTCTGAGAACTCGCAAATTCAGGTTTTTTCGCACAGGGAGTTTTTTATAATGACATTTTTGAATTAAATGACTACCGTTTGGTCATTTGGTGCTTATGAAATGTGTGTTTCTAAATCTCGAGGAGGACAACGCGCTGTGACAACAACAACAATAACAACATGACTCTTGACTGTCTTTAAACTGGATCCCTGACCGTCAGACCTCAAGTATTACCTCACGGACCCCCGTCACGCCCCCTGTGCATTGTCTCATGTGTGTTCAGGGTTCCTACGCATCAACAAGCAACAAATACACATTATGATATACACATTATAATATACACACTTTCTTTTAAATTTGGAAAAAAACTTCTTTAAAAAAAAGACACATTATTACGAGAATTGTGGGATTTTTTATTCATTTTTAATCGTGAGCTTCGGAACAAAGTGTCGTCGGTGGTGTTGCATTGTGGGAGTTGTGGATGTGTAGGAGCCCGGCCTCATCGGGTGTGTGTGCACCGAACCAGCTCAACCATAACTCAACCATAACCTGTCACCCGTATTCCAGAAACCTCCTGTAGGGGGCTCCGTGTGTGTGTGTGTGTGTGTGTGTGTGTGTGTGTGTGTGTGTGTGTGTGTGTGTGTGTGTGTGTGTGTGTGTGTGTGTGTGTGTGTGTGTGTGTGTGTGTGTGTGTGTGTGTGTGTGTGGCGATGATGACACACCTGCTCACTGATCAAAGTGAAAATATCATTGGAAAAAATATAATGTGCAGCTCAAACATTCTGCATTTTGAGTCTTGTGTTTTTTCCTCTTCTCATCAGAAATTAACAAAGAAGTTCACACATTCTCTTAAAGGTACAGTGCAAAAAAAAACCTCTCTGTCCCTTTAAGAGGAAGGAAACACAAGTTTAAAACAAAACCAAAAGCAACGAGCCTCATCAGCCGTCGGTTCATGGGAGAGTATTGTGTTGGAACTTGTTGAAAATAATAACAATAATAATGTCAAATTGTGCACAATCATGTCTTTTTTGTGTTCTTAAAGGTGCATACACACGCGTTAACACCGCTTCTCTTATAAACATTATCATGAACATTTTTCACCCGGCGATGGCGACCAAACAGACGGGACGATTTGAACCGGATTCTGGAGGAGAAGAAAATAAATTCTTCAATATGTTCGACACAAATTGACAAATATTAGTTTTTAACGTAAAAATGGTTTATTTGTATTATTTGGGGGGGGGGCACGGTGACGGGTAGAACGTCTGTCTCCGGCCCCGGTGCTTCCCTTGGTGCTAACGGCTCGTTCAGACTCGGTCGGAGACAGAAAAGCACTGTCGCTAAGCCCCGCCCCCCTTTCTACATCTTTGGGTGTTTGGTTCGGGCGTCTTTCGTTCTGTTGGGTTTTGGTTTACACGCTCGTCAAGTTTAACACGTGATTCTTATTCTAACGTTGCTCCGCTGAGATGTTTGCCGTCGAACTTCAAGGGGAGACGCTTTGGTTGGTGCGCTGGGAAATTTGGAGATTTTGCTCTATTTTACTTCCATAATGGAATTATAGAACGTCAAACTTTCACATTTAGGTGTTTAATTTCACTACTTTCGTCTGTACCATTACATAATGCCTCATTTGCATATTTAAAGATAACATGATAAGTTTCTATTCGTATTTTTCACCATATTCACCTGGAGAGTCTTCATAATGTCTATAATTTGACCGAAAATAACACATTTACCATAATTTCTCCATGTCAGCGGCTCTCACATCCACCAAACTTTACACGTTCATTCATGAATATATTATGACGCTTTATGCTGAAGGATTTGTTCACACGCCATTCAGAGCCGGAGTTATAGAATAAAGTAATCCGTAAAAAAAAACCAATTTTGAACCTTTCGTCATCCGAGGTTCATCTTTCTGTTCTGGCAATTAATTCAAATTAGCATATATTTAATATGATATTGGGTCATGTGTGGACATAAACAATGCACCTCCAACCAGTAGTGTCTCCTCTTGACATTCCTAAATCCTCAACACATAGTGTTAAAGGTCAAAGGTCAGAACCAGCAGTCATTCCTGGCATTTGGGGAAATCGGTCAACGGTTACCAAACCTCGCCCGCATGAGCCATACGTCAATAAATCTGTGCTTTTTTTATTTCTTCTTTTACGAGTGTTATTTATTTATGCGGAAAAGTGACTGCAGATGTTTCAAGTTTTTTTATAAATATTTACTCAAATTTGTGCTCAAAAATCTGTTTCATTTTTTTTCCCTCCTAAACCACAACTCATGAAATGACTTAAATTATGAACTCAATTCCCGTTTTTTTTATTATTCCAGGTGTGTCCACGCAACGCAACGCTCCGTCTGGGTCTCGCAAACTTTTACGTCTTTATGCTTTTTCTTTTTTTTAAGGGTCAAGCGCAAAAATAAACAGAAAGAAGAAGAACAAAAAAGAGATTATTTGGCACTGAGGTTCTTGTATTTGCAAGAAAGTTGTGCAATACACGGTTCTCCGACGGTTCTCCAGCGTAGAACATCTCATGTGGTTCCTCCGTTCCTCAGGTCACTAAATGCCTTTTGGTCCTGAGGGTGAGCAGGAAGCCTCAGAGACACTCATGCACCCGAATACTAAAAGACTGGATTTCTATTTGAGTCTCTCTCTCTTTTTATTTCCCCCCTGTGACAACTTTCGCAGACATTTCTTTTTATTTTAATTTTTTTTAATGATTTCCGTGTTAACACAGGCACTTATTCAGGTGTCCTTTTTTCCCTTGCCCCCTTTTTGTATTATTGTTATTTATTGCACATGTGATGAACTGGTTTCCATCGCCACGGTGAATTCGAGGATTTTTGGGGGGGGGGGTTCGAGAACGGGGGGGGGGGGGGCTGGAATTTCTTACGTACAAAAGGAGCTTTTGTCAAAAACTAAGTGTGTATTTCATCAATAAATGCCTTTTTAAAAGTGTTCCTGGTGCCACGTCGACTCGTTTATTTCATATTTAACAGTAAAATCTGGTTATTAAAGAGATTAACGGCTCTATATTTATCATAAAGAGCCATTTATAAAACAGGATTGCAGGACACAAGCGTCCCAGGTGTGTTTGAATCCAACTAAATGTAATGTTATGCATTATTCAGTATATAATATTTATATTTACTGGTTATGAAACCGCCACTGGAGGGGAAGGGGGGCTCGGAAGAACCAGAATAAAAAGCTAAGAGGAGCGTAAACGTTGGACTTATATTATTATTAAATGCAAAGTACAGCTGCGGCTGTTGCATGTGGCTATTGAGTCATAAACAAACAAATGTTTTAATTAAAATGCATGAACAAAAAGATAATCATGTAAAACTATTTTATTATAATGTGAATAATACATATGTAATGGTATGTTTATTTAATACCATCTTGGAAAACTCATTAAGGGAATTGCCTCATTTATTCAAAGATTAATAACCGTGTATCGGGAATAAAAACATCTATTGCGCAATAAAGGCGTTATTTATGTTTATTTACATGTGCGTGATTAGGACATTTTTGACTTCACTTCATCATATTTGATTTATTAGACTTCTAGTCATTTCTAGTCTTTTTTCTCCTATCAAACTTCATGTGTTAAAGCTGCATTCTCTCTCCTGACCACCAGGGGGCGACTCCTGGTTGTATAGAAGTCTCAGCTTCATGTGTTAAAGCTGCATTCTCTCTCCTGACCACCAGGGCGGCGACTCCTGGTTGTATAGAAGTCTCAGCTTCATGTGTTAAAGCTGCATTCTCTCTCCTGACCACCAGGGGGAGACTCCTCTGGTTGTATGGAAGTCTCAGCTTCATGTGTTAAAGCTGCATTATCTCTCCTGACCACCAGGGGGCGACTCCTCTGGTTGTATCGAAGTCTATGCTTCATGTGTTAAAGCTGCAATCTCTTGGCTGACCACCAGGGCGGCGACTCCTGGTTGTATCGAAGTCTATGCTTCATGTGTTAAAGCTGCATCCTCTCTACTGACCACCAGGGGGCATCGCTAGGTAGTTATCTGGAAACAAAGCTGCGCTCAGGGAACAGACGCGGTAATCTAGCCATATTTGACCATTTGAAATGATGAATACTGAAGTTCAGCGGTGCATCAATGGGCACCCCGGGGTGCAGGACGAGCGGCTGCGATGTGTTGCTGGTTGTTTCTCGGGAGCGTTAGATGGCGGCTATTTGAGTCGCCGTCTGTGGGCGTAGAGCTGAGACGTGTGAAATGAGAAGAGAGGAAACTATTGTTATTATTGTTGTTGACTCGTTAACCGAGTCCACGGTGAGGACGCGTCGTACCGCACGGCGTTACGACACCAGCAGGGGGCAGCGAGCGGCCGTGACTCAGGACGAGGCCCGAAAGAAGGCGTCTCAGTGATTCTCTTGAGGTGGTGACATCATCGAAACAATGCAACTCTTCACGATGAAGGTTTTAAATCCGTTTAGAAGTTTGAAGATGGAGACTCCTCTGTTTGTATAGAAGTCTATGCTCCATGTGTTAAAGCTGCATTCTCTCTCCTGACCACCAGGGGGCAACTCCTCTGGTTGTATAGAAGTCTATGCTTCATGTGTTAAAGCTGCATTCTCTCTACTGTCCACCAGGGGGCGACTCCTCTGGTTGTATAGAAGTCTATGCTTCATGTGTTAGTGCTGCATTCTCTCTACTAACCACCAGGAGGTGACTCCTCTGGTTGTATAGAAGTCTATGCTTCGTGTGTTAAAGCTGAATTCTCTCTCCTCACCACCAGGGGGCGACTCCTCTGGTTGTATAGAAGTCTATGCTTCATGTGTTAAAGCTGAATTCTCTCTCCTCACCACCAGGGGGCGACTCCTCTGGTTGTATAGAAGTATACATCTATATTATGAATCACAGTGAGCATTATATGACGGCGGTTGGTGAAGATTTGAACCTTTAGAGTTTGAATAGATTGCACAAATAAAGCAAAATAATAAATATACAAAAATACATCTTTTTACTTTCCTGGACGTTTTTTAAATTACATTTTTTTCTTCTTCTTATTTATTTATTTTCATTTTCTTCCAGGCTCTTTCTCTTTTTATGGATTGTTGTTGCTTCTGGTTATTACCGCTGTGCAACGCGGAGCCGGGAGACCGAGGGAGGAGGAGGAGGAGGAGGAGGAGGACCAAAACAATAACAAACAAAAACATCCAGCTCCGGAATGAAGAGACAAACATAAAGATATGACTTTACATCGTTTATGAATCTCTAATCATCTCTGTTTCATGACGTGTCTCGTGTTCCTCGTGTGAAGTATGACATCACGGAGTTTATTGATATAATTTCACATTTGGAAGTCTTTGAAGTCAACAAACAACTTCCTCCGTTCTGATTGGCTCAAGATTCAGCAAACGGGACATCAGGGACAAATTAATACGAACGTCTCCCTCCCAACACGGAGAATATGGATTTATTATTCATGACCAATAACACGTACGAGCTGAAAGACTTGTGTACACACTCACACACAGACACACACAAACACGCACACACACACACACAGAAGCACATACACGAACACACACATACACTCAGAAACTCGCACACACACACACAGACACACACACACACACACAGACACACACACACACACACAGACACACACACACACACACACACACACAGACACACACACACACACAGACACACACACACACACACAGACACACACACACAGACACACACACACACAGACACACACACAGACACACACACACACACACAGACACACACACACACACAGACACAGACACACACAGACACACACACACACAGACACACACAGACACACACACACACACACAGACACACACACACACACACACACAGAGGCACACACACACACACACACACAGACACACACACACAGACACACACACACACAGACACACACAGACACACACACACACACACACACACAGAGACACACACACACACACACACACACACACACAGACACACACACAGACACACACACACAGACACACACACAGAGAGACACACACACACAGACACACACAGAGACACACACACACACACACACAGAGACACACACACAGAGACACACAGACACACACACACACACACACACACAGACACACACACACAGACACACACACACACACAGACACACACACACAGACACACACACACACAGAGACACACAGACACACACACAGAGACACTAATAAAACCCACTTGGTTAAACATATTTAGTATTAAAACAATTGATTTTTCTTTGTGTGGAAAAACCTGAGCACCAGGTTAAAAAAACCACTTGGATTAATGAATTGTTTTAATAGTAAATATATTTAACTAATTTTGAATTTTGTATTTGGGGGGGGGGGGGGGGGATCTGAGCACCTGGTTAATAAAACCCACTGAATGTTGAATGAATAGCGTTTGTCATTCACACACTGATGGAGGATCTACCTCCATCAGCGCATCACCTGCCTATCAGGACTACATTCACAAACCGGAGTACAACTACAGGGGCAATGGCCGACCCCTGTTCCCCGTGACCCGTCGGCGCTCCCAGGATCACGAGCCTCTCAAACTCCTCCACCACGTTAAGGTGGCGGTTCACGGAGATTTTTTTTGGTGGAAAAACCTGAGCACCAGGTTAAAAAAAACCACTTGGATTAATCAATTGTTTTAAAAGTAAATAAATTGTAATAATTTAGAATTTTGTATTTGTATTTGAATTTTGGATTTTGTGGGAAAACCTGAGCTCCAGGTTAATAAAACCCACTTGGTTAAACATATTTAGTTTTAAAACAATTGATTTTTTTTGTGTGGAAAAACCTGAGCACCAGGTTAAAAAAACCACTTGGATTAATAAATTGTTTTAATAGTAAATATATTTAACTAATTTTGAATTTTGTGTTTTTGGGGGGGTGGGTGGGAATCTGAGCACCTGGGTAATAAAACCCACTTGGTTAAACATATTTAGTATTAAAACAATAGATTTTTTTTGTGTGGAAAAACCTGAGCACCAGGTTAAAAAACCCACTTGGATTAATGAATTGTTTTAATAGTAAATATATTTAACTAATTTAGAATTTTTTATTTGGGGGGGGGGGGGGGGGGGGGGTCTGAGCACCTGGGTAATAAAACCCACTGAATGTTGAATGAATAGCGTTTGTCATTCACACACTGATGGAGGATCTACCTCCATCAGTGTGTAAATGACGGATGGAGGATCTACCTCCATCAGCGCATCACCTGCCTATCAGGACTACATTCACAAACCGGAGTACAACTACAAGGGCAATGGCCGACCCCTGTTCCCCGTGACCCGTCCGCACTGGAACCGGCTCCCGGCGAGGGGAGTCGACCTTCGCTGACTGATGACCGACAGGTTCTGGTCGCACTTGGACCAACTCCTTGACCGTGACCCGTGACCGCCGCTTCCTGTTGGTTCTGTTGGTCCTGTTGGTCCTGTTGGTTCTGTTGGTCCTGTTGGTTCTGTTGGTCCTGTTGGTCCTGTTGGTTCTGTTGGTCCTGTTGGTTCTGTTGGTCCTGTTGGTCCTGCTGGTTCTGTTGGTTCTGTTGGTCCTGTTGGTCCTCATGACATAGGGTATAAGTCTCATGACTCAGGGTCTAAGTCTCATGACTCAGGGTCCTTCGCGCTGACGGATGACTGACAGGTTACGGGGAACGAGTCGGCACTGGGACCAACTCCCTTGACCCTTGACCCGTCGGCGCTGCGGCCGGCTCCCGACGGAGAAAGGGAGTCGGCCGCAGCTACAGGGGCAATTTGGAGTCGAGTCACTTACACACTGATGGAGGATCTACCTCCATCAGTGTGTAAATGACGGATGGAGGATCTACCTCCATCAGCGCATCACCTGCCTATCAGGACTACATTCACAAACCGTAGTACAACTACAAGGGCAATGGCCGACCCCTGTTCCCCGTGACCCGTCGGCGCTGGAACCGGCTCCCGACGGGGAACGGGAGTCGGCCTTCGCGCTGACTGATGACCGACAGGTTACGAGTCGGCACTTGGACCAACTCCCTTGACCCGTGACCCGTCGCCGCTGCGGCCGGCTCCCTGTTGGTCCTGTTGGTCCTGTTGGTCCTGTTGGTTCTGTTGGTCCTGTTGGTTCTGTTGGTCCTGTTGGTCCTCATGACATAGGGTATAAGTCTCATGACTCAGGGTCTAAGTCTCATGACTCAGGGTCCTTCGCGCTGACGGATGACTGACAGGTTACGGGGAACGAGTCGGCACTGGGACCGACTCCCGTGACCCGTTGGCGCTGCGGCCGGCTCCCGACGGGGAACGGGAGTCGGTCGCAGCGCCGACAGGTCACGGGGAACGGGAGTCGGCCGCAGCGCCGACGGGTCACGGGGAACGAGTCGCCGCTGGGACCGCTACCGTGACCCGTTGGCGCTGCGGCCAGCTCCCGACAGGGAACGGGAGTCGGTCGCAGCGCCGACACGTCACGGGGAACGGGAGTCGGTCGCAGCTACGGGGGCAATTTGGAGTCGAGTCACTTACACACTGATGGAGGATCTACCTCCATCAGTGTGTAAATGACGGATGGAGGATCTACCTCCATCAGCGCAGCACCTGCCCATCAGGACTACATTCACAAACCGTAGATCAACTACGGGGGCAATTTGGAGTCGAGTGTCTTGCCCAAGGACACATCAACATTGGCTACCAGAGCCTGGGAGTCTTCCCATGAACAGACATTTACACACTGATGGAGGATCTACCTCCATCAGTGTAGCACCTTCTGTCTATCACGAGACTAACCACTTTTTATTCTCCTCCCTTCATCTTATTCTTCATCTTGTCCAGCTCTGTGTCTCTGTCCTTCATCTTTCTGCCAAAGCAGCCTAGAGTCCTCCTCTTGAGCCGGAGACAGATGTCCTCCAGGATCTGTCTTTCGTCTGTGAGCTGCTGGACCTCTGACTCGTGGCTTTGTTGTTTCTGAACCAGGACCTGCTTCTCCAGCTCCAACCGCTCTGCCGTGTCGATCTGCTCCTGACATTTTTCTTCCACAGCTTTGCATTCTGAGAGCAAATTCTTAATTCTCGTCGCCAAGCCATTTGCCGTCAGGGCGCTCTTCTCTTCAAGAGCGTCATATTTGTCCTGCCAGGACTGGTTGCTCTGGCTGAGCAGCTGCTTTTGGGCCTCAATTGTCTCAGTGAGACTGAGGATCTTCGCTTCCAGTTGGCTTAAGTGAACTCTGGGCTTAACTGTCAGTGTCTCGCAGCTCTTTCTTTCCAGGTCACACGCTTGTGTGCATCGGGCTGGAATAACACTCACCGTCTCCTCCTCCTGGTTTTCCACAACCACTTGCTTCCCTTTTTTCTTGTTCTGCTTCGCCTCCATCTTATTCTGCTTCACCTCCATCTTATTCTTCATCTTGTCCAACTCTGTGTCTCTGTCCTGCATCTTTCTCCCAAAGAAGCCTAGATTCTTCTTCTTGAGCTGGAGACTGACCTCCTCCAGCATCTTGTTTTGGGCTGTGAGCTGCTGGACCTGCTCGGTCTCTGACTCGTGGTTCTGTTGTTTCTGAGTCAGGACCTGATTTTCCAGTTCCAACCGCTTTGTCTTGGCGAGCAGCTCCTCCAACTGTTCCTCAAACTTTTCCGTCATAGCAAGGCGTTCTGAGAGCAAATTCTGTATTGTTGTCTCCCAATAATCTCCTGTCAGGACAGTCCTCTGTTCAAGAGCCTCACATTTGACCTGCAAGGCCTGGTTTTGGCTTTCAAGTGTCTGGATCTTTTCTTCTAGTGTCTCTGAGCTTTGGGACTTCTCAAAGAGATGTTCGTTCTCTTCCTTGAGAAAGTGAATTGTCTCAGTTTTCTCATCGAGTCGCATCCTCAGACTCTGGATTTCATCTTCAGAACGAAAAATAACCCATTTCAGATGGGCTATATGTTCGTGAGACAATGGAAATTCCCAAGATTGATATTGACCTTGAGGAGGTTCCTGAAGAAGTTCTTGAGGATGGCCCTGAGATTGTTCCTGAGGATGTTCCTGAGGACGGCCTTGTTGATGGTCCTTAAGACGGCGCTGATGACTCCTCTGACGATGGCCTTGTCCACGGCGCCGAGGACGGCCCTGAAGAAGTTCTTGAGGATGTTCTTGAGGATGTTCCTGAGGAAGTTCTTGAGGCTGTTCCTGAGGAAGTTCTTGAGGATGTTCCTGAGGAAGTTCTTGAGGATGGTCCTGTGGAAGGTCTTGTTGATTGTCCTGAGGACGGCCCTGAAGAAGTTCTTGAGGATGTTCCTGAGGAAGTTCTTGAGGCTGTTCCTGAGGAAGTTCTTGAGGATGTTCCTGAGGAAGTTCTTGAGGATGGTCCTGTGGAAGGTCTTGTTGATTGTCCTGAGGACAGCCCTGAGGACGGCCCCGAGGACGTTGTTGGCGACGACCGTGACGGCGGCCAGCGCCGTGTCTTTCGTTATTTCCGCAATCCATGAAGCAAAGTGGAGAGGCGCAGAGAGATAAATGTATCCTGGAGGTTTCTGTGGTGAGTCTTTAACAAGACGGTTGTGGTGTATTAATGACTTTGGCGCTGGTTGTCAGAAATAACTTGCCGTGAAGATCCAGAGAAAAAAAGGGTGAAGATGTGCCTTGGGCAGTTGGGTCTCTATATATAGTTTCCCCACAGAAAAGTGGCTTTGATGTGACATCATCGTGATGTCACAACATTCTATTCAATTCTGTTTCAAGATCAAAGGTCAACTTGAAGTGTCATATGACTTGTTGTAAACAAAGGACAACTTTTCAGACTTGCGATATTTGATCACATGATCACTGCAGAAAAATATCCCTTCAAAATAAAAGCACATGATTTTTTTTCTTAAATTCTTTTAAAGAAAATGCAATCATGCTTTTCAAGCCACTGCGGGCGTGGCGTGCATCATCCGGCCCGCGGGCCTTGTTTTTGACTTCAAAATAAAAGCAGAGGATTTTTTTTCCCATTTTATTTTAAGAAAAGGAAATCATGTCTTTCAAGCCTCCGCGCTCGTGGCGTGCAGCATCCGGCCCTGCAGACCTTGTGTTTGACTTCAAAATAAAAGCACAGGATTTTTTTTTCTTACATTTTTTTAAAGAAAAGCCGATCTTGTCTTTCAAGCCGCCGCGGCCGTGGCGTGCAACATCTGGCCCTGCGGGCCTTGTGTTTGACTTCAAAATAAAAGCACAGGATTTTTTTTCTTTCATTTTATTTTAAGAAAAGGCAATCATATCTTTCAAGCCGCCGCGTGCGTGGCGGGCAGCATTCAGCGCTGCGGGCCTTGTGTTTGACTTCAAAATAAAAGCACAGGATTTGAATGACATTTTTTTTTTAAATAAAAGGTGATCATGTTTTTCAAGCCGCCGCGTGCGTGGCGGGCAACATCTGGCCCTGCGGGCCTTGTGTTTGACTTCAAAATAAAAGCACAGGATTTCTTTTCTTACATTTTATTTTAAGAAAAGGCGATCATGACTTTAAAGCCGCCGCGTGCGTGGCGTGCAGCATCCGGCCCTGCAGACCTTGTGTTTGACTTCAAAATAAAAGCACAGGATTTCTTTTCTTACATTTTATTTTAAGAAAAGGCGATCATGACTTTCAAGCCGCCGCGTGCGTGGCGTGCAGCATCCGGCCCTGCAGACCTTGTGTT
>NC_079406.1:26451379-26593879 GCF_029220125.1 Pseudoliparis swirei
CCATCCCCTAAACGCTACATTTTTTTCTACTCTTTTATTATTAGAAAAATAGAGACATAGACATCAGTATGAAGGGGGAGGAGAGAGATGTTTGTTTTGTGTATGTGTTTGCAGAAATGCAAATGAGGATATGAGTTTTTTGAGAATTTAGTGCAAAAAAAAGTAACAAATCATATCATTCCATTTCCTCCCGTAACTACATCCATTATTTTTGTTCTGAAAAATTCTCACTTGTATAAATACTATGTAACGTCGGGATTTCAAATTAAATATTATAAGGGTCACATTTCTCTGCCCGTCTTATTTCACAGTGGAGTGGAGGAGACGCCGACGTCCTCCTCCCTCCTCCTGCCTCCTCATCCCTCTTCCTCCCTCCTCCTCCCTCCTCGTCCCTCTGGGCTTCCTTCACCTTCGTCAACCTCTTAATTGCATCATGTTTTCTGCATTTCGGGCGACGCCGTGGTAACACGACCACTTCAGCCAGTCACAATGTTTTTATGAATTCTTAACCTTTTGTCAACAAAGCTTTTTTTTAGGCCTCTGCTCCGAAAATTGCAAACCCAAAATAAAAAGTCTGTATCTCTGCAACCACTAGGGCGACTTTAATCATTTTTAAATGTTTACCTTTTTAAACGTGTTTTTCTTTTGTTCAGATGTGTACATATCAGTCTATATGTTACTGGGTAAACGAAGACAGTGGCAGTGATGGAAAACACAAGACAGACAATTCATTATGTTTACTTTAAAGGCAAGAAATTGCATTTTTTATTATTATTATGTCCGAAAATTAAATTTCCCCCCTGAATTGTTTGTGTGTTTCCAATTCATTATGTTTACTTTAAAGGCAAGAAATTGCATTTTTTTTTTTATTATTAAAGGAAAAATAAAATTCCCCTCTTTGTTTGTTTATAGCAATACAATATTATTCTATATAATATACAAAACAGAAAGACTGAAAAGGTATAGGGAGAAGCAAACAATGCTTATATATTCCTATCCTAAATTACTATCAAATAAATCAGAAAATTTATATAAAATATAGAAAAATAACAAATTAAAAAATATAAATTAAAAATAATAATAAATTAAATTAAATTAAAGAAAACTCACATGACTTCCTGAATAAACAACACCCAAAGTCTCCGGTCGCTGCTTATATACACATACACAACATTTATACACCATAACTCATGATCACATCAGGTTTTAAACAACTCTGTTTCCAACATAGTTTTGCTAATTTGTAATAGCTAATACTAATAATTGTGAAAAACAAGTATTTAATTTAGCATCAGCATAATGAGGAAACATTTATAATAGATAATTATATGTAGATTCACAAACTACTCCTCATGGTATCGGTTTTTAATATATATACACAATCATATGATGAACACGTGTATTTTATTCCGGGTCTGAGGGAAAAATAGAGTTTAAGAAAAAGAAAATAACGAAAAGATGAGACAAAGAACATTTTATACGAGACCACGCCGCGTCGGCAAAGTGTGGTTAGCGAGTCGCGTGTCGGCGGTAAGCTTCCCACCAAGAAATCCTCGGAGTACGATAATGGTGTTTTTCTAAGATAGTGGCTCGACTGTCTGGGCAATTATGACGAAACGTGATTTATTCCCCCCCCCACCCAAACTTTAATAATATGTAAAGGATTGATGTCGCCGCATGTACCCGGTATAATCCCTAAATCCTCTTTATGTTTTCTCTTTTACGGGAAACATAACAATGAGGCCTTCACCGGGAGCGTTTCCCTGCAATGAGAATCCATAAACCATGAGCTGCATTTACGATACCGAGGTACAATATCCAGGCTTGTTATAAATGATCTGCCGCCGCCAGAATGAAATATTTTATTCTACCGCGCTTGACTCGAGGTTATTTATTCACGGTTAAGTTCAGAAACTCTACAGCGGTCCACTTAAAACGAGGGTTTTAACACGTGGAGAACAAAACTACCTTATTCAGGTTGGAAAAGAAAATACCCAAATGTTTTTTTAAAGCTGCATTCTCTCTCCTGACAACCAGGGGGCGACTCCTCTGGTTGTTTAGAAGTATATGATTCATGTGTTAAAGCTGCATTCTCTCTCCTGACCACCAGGGGGCGACTCCTCTGGTTGTTTAGAAGTATATGATTCATGTGTTAAAGCTGCATTCTCTCTCCTGACCACCAGGGGGCGACTCCTCTGGTTGTTTAGAAGTATATGATTTATGTGTTAAAGCTGCATTCTCTCTCCTGACCACCAGGGGGTGACTCCTGGTTGTATAGAAGTATATGTGTCATGTGTAAAAGCTGCATTCTCTCTCCTGACCACCAGGGAGCGACTCCTCTGGTTGTATAGAAGTCTGCTTCATGTGTTAAAACTGCATTCTCTCTACTAACCACCAGGAGGTGACTCCTCTGGTTGTATAGAAGTCTATGCTTCATGTGTTAAAGCTGAATCCTCTCTTCTGACCACCAGGGGGCGACTCCTTTGGTTGCATAGAAGCCTATGCGTTGTTTGTTAAAGCTGTACTCTCTCTCCTGACCACCAGGGGGCGACTGCTCTGGTTGCATAGAAGCCTATGCTTTGTTTGTTAAAGCTGCATTCTCTCTACTGACCACCTCCTCTGGTTGTATAGATCCCGATCAACAGCTTTTCCACACGCGTGTGCAGGCATTTTTTCTTGGAAACACCCGAAAAAATAAACCACGAGGTCGGAGAGCTGAGCGCTGCCAGTGCTGCGTGTTGATTGGCTCGTACATATCTCGCTATCGGAGCCAAAGGCGCTGATCCCCTCTCAAGTTTATTGGCTAGAAAAAGATTGATTAAAGCATAATTAGACAAATATGAGTATCTGAGTTATGCTACTTGGCTAGTAGAGCAAGTATAAGGTTATTTTATTATATTAGCAGATGCAACATAACATTCTATTTCAAAAAGTAAAATAATTAAAAGTTTGAAGTAAGAAGGGATATTTCAATCACAACAAGATAAGCTCACAACAAAATTAGACAATGTACAAGATTAGAAAAATACACGCAAGAGGATTAAAAACAAATGTTACGAATTGAAATAAGATATAATGTGTGGGATTCCGCAACACCGGTTGGACCACATTTGATTAAAAGTTTGAGAATTCCATATAAAAATGCAGTTTACTGATCAGCTGTGTAGCTGCACCACCAAGACCGTCACACAGGACACACGGGGGGGGGGAAAACATATTGCAAAACCCCAAACTATCATGCATCAGAACTACTAACAGCTGCATGAAAAGAGCGGCGGACACTTACGGCTGGACGAGTGAGACCGGATCAAACCGGATCAGACCGGATCAGAGCGGCCTGCGATGGAGGCGGGATGTGAAGTCACTTTTTGCGGTGGGTTTGGCAGGTTGAAGACCCGGGGGGAGGGAACCAGGGCGCCCGGGTCTCATCCATCTGTCCCTTGGACTGGGTCATCCAAAAAAAGACAGAGAGACGGTGGATGAGCTGACAGCCGAGCAGAGAGGAGGCGGGGCCTCTGCTGGCTGCCAACTTGGCTCCACGCCGCTGGCACCGCGGCGAGACACATCTGTGGATCCGTGTGGTCGTCAGTGCTTACTTCACGGACAGGGAGCTATTTGGAGCCTCTGCGTCGCCGAGGGTTGTATAGAAGTATATCATTCATGTGTTAAAGCTGCATTATCTCTCCTGGCAACCAGGGGGTGACTCCTCTGGTTGTATATAAGTCTATGCTTCATGTGTTAAGGCTGCATTATCTCTCCTGACCACCAGGAGGTGACTTATCTGGTTGTATAGAAGTCTTTGCTTCATGTGCTAAAGCTGCATTATCTCTCCTGACCACCAGGGGGCGACTCCTCTGGCTGTATAGAAGTCCATGCTTCATGTGTTAAAGCTGCATTATCTCTCCTGACCACCAGGGGGCGACTCCTCTGGTTGTATAGAAGTCCATGCTTCATGTGTTAAAGCTGCATGCGTCGCCGAGGGTTACTCTTCCTCTGCATTCCCGAGTCTTCAATGCTAAACATCGGAGAGCGAAGCTCCGGAAAGTTTCTACAGAAACTGAAGTTCGGAGCCCTTTTCGCCGTCGGGCAGACGACCTTTCTTCTATTCTTTCTTTTTTTTCGAACGAAGCCGAGGCCCAAAAGGTCCAGATCGTGTTGAACCGCAGGGTTCTCTGGAGAGTCTGCTGAACGGAGATGTGATGTGTGAGAGATTCAAGGGCCAGCTTTTGGAGTGGGAGTAAAAGGCTTCAGATGATGCTTGAAAAGCTTTGAGAAGAGACACCGACTGCATGAAGACATCGTTGAGGTCATCCATCACATGTCTCAAGGCTTTTATTTTTCACTTTCTTTCAACGACTTGTCTAATTAATATTTGTTTTAGCTCCTCCCCTTTTGTTTATCCCGTGCTTTTATTTTGATGGTTTAGGATTGAATGGATTCATGTTGTAATATTAGAGACATTTTCTTATGTGCAATATTTCTACACTCAAATAAACAATAATCAAATGGAAAGAGAGTTATTTAGCAAGATGTTCGAGGAGTTTATAAAGTGTTTCCGGCCCTTTAAGAGGGCGGCCATGATGCTGGTTTGGCCCACGGGGAACATGAGTTTGACACCCCTGCTTTAGAGGTTTTTCCCGGTTGCCTCAACCTCGTAAAGCGCCCCCTGGTGGTTAGACCCAGAACACGCTGGAGGCCTTTAGTAAATATCTTGTCTGGATGGTGGCTTTCCAGGAAGAGCGACATAAATTTACCGTGGGAGAGAGAGACGTCTGAAATACCAACGCTCAGATATATAACGGAGGGATAAATGGATTATTTATATGCTAATAGATTGTGTGGCCGCCGGAATTTCCCCAGAGGGGATGAAGACGGCCTCCTCTTCTATCGAGAGAAGGAAATCTCTCTTATGCTTCAAGTCGCTCTCTCAGTTTCAATATTTGACCAGGAACACAAGCATTTAGGTTTCAGAACATAATATGATGAAGCGATGCTTCTTGGGGAAAACAAGAGATGTTAATATGTTAAATTAGGAGAGTATATAAGATACAGGGAAGGAGTCAGATATCTATTTGACGTTATTAGGCATCAGCTTTCTGGGTGCTCTGTAGCTTTTGAGATGGCTGCTTCTGATAGGCTAGGAGATAAAGACGTACAGCTTTGAAACAGAAGCGTGAACAGAGCTCATCTCTGCTTTATTGTGGAGGCGGTTTTAGTCAAGAAATGAAATTCAAAGTTTAAAAATGAAGATCGTGGTTCAATCTCGTGGTTTGTGGAAGGCTGCAACCAACTAAATACCCCTAAACTCAATCATCGATCATGTTTTTGAAAAAGCACAACTGAATTATAGGTTTCTTTTGTTTACGTGTCGTCTTTTTACTCTCAAATAATGCATTGCACGTGCAGCAATGAGCCGTCTTCAGCTGGTTTACACTGGAGTGGATGTAGATGGCTTTTTAAAAGCACAAATATTCTAAGTTCTGGGTGATTATACACGGATTAAAGCAAAGTGATTCCTATTTTATTCACATATCTGCCAATAAACCCGCCCCCTTCCTTCATGTTGCACACTGTCCCTTTAAGGTTTAGTGGATCTCCACCATGAGACCTTTTAAAGAGCACAGATCAAGCCTCTGTTCCGTCTTCTTCTCGTCGCCCCGAAGCCAAAAGAGACGCCGAGCCGGGCGCTCTGAACAAATGAAGTGAAGCAAACGTCTCCCGGCATCGTGTTGCCGGGCAGAATGCAATTAGAGACGAGGATGCTGAACATAATTGGGCGTGACACATGTTAATGGCCTTTCATTAAGACAAATCTGGAGGCGCGGTGTCAAAGCGGACAACAACAAGTCATGGCGGTGCAGAGCGAACGCCGGCCGCCAAACGGGCGCAAAGTTGACGGCGGAAAAATCTGTCATCTGTGCCGTCGTTTGGAAATGGACGATTGTTTATAATTTGTAGGGAGCCGCTGAGGCGCCGACCGAGGGAGGGAATCAGCTCAGGGCCGCAGAGCTTCGTCAACGGCTAACGGGACGAGGGCGCCGGTCGTTTCAAAGGGCGGGAACAAGAACAATATATCCTATATGCTGCTTCTTTAAAAAAATAAAATAATTAAGGATTAATATTATAAATATTATAAATATATCAAATCAAATATATATATTTTTTCAAATATAAATATATCAAAAGAATATTAAGGATTCATAATACAAATATTAGAAATATATCAAATCCAATATAATTTTTTTGTCATATACCTGTATAGATATATCAACATAATATTAAGGATTCATAATAAAAATATTATAAATGTGTAAAATAAAATATTACGGATTAATATTAAAAATATATGAAATAAAATGAAATAATATTACGGATTAATTAAAGAAATATTATAAATATATAAAATAAAAATATTAAGGATTATCGAAAGAAATATTCTAAATATATGAAATAAAATATTAAGGATTCCCAATAAAAATATTCTAAATGTATAAAATATAATATTAAGAAATAATATAAAATATTGTATAAAATAAAATAGGATTAATACTATAAATATTATAAATATATAAAATAAAATATTAAGGAGTCATCCAAAAAATATTATAAATATATACAATAAAATGTTAGGGGTTTATTTAAAAAGATACAAAATAAAATAAAATATGAAGGATTAACAGTATAGATATTATAAATATATCAAATCAAATATTAAGAATTAATATAAAAAATATTGTTGCAGTTGGAAAAAAATCCTCCTGTACATAACATGTCTGAAAGATTGCAGCCTCCTCCCTGACTCATGCTGCAGCCGCGAGTCGTCTCCCTCTCGTTCTCTGTCCATGCAGGTGGACTTTGATCTCTAAACAGAGATGTCTCTGTGTGCTCTTATCTTTTATAGATATTACTTCCGTTGCTCCAACAGAGACGATGTCATTGAAGTCAGGCACGTGGTTTGTTAGTCACCTTTATTAGGCCGAATATGTTGCCGTCTCTATTACACAATTATAGAAATACCAGCTGGAGACTAGAATAAGATAAAGAATAGAAATATCAGTGTACAAGTATATATAAATATTATATAAATGTCTATAAAAAGACCTAAAACGTTAAGTCAAGAAGTCTCAATACTGATTATTATACAATAATAACCCATAAGGACAGCAGGGAGAAACTCTTCTGTTTTATGGAGCCATTAAATAGAAACTAGAATAAAAAAAAACACTTGTTGCGCAACTCTTTTGCAATATTTGATGAGCTCAAAATAGTGTGATGTATAAACCGAAGCTGTATTATTCGGTGAGTCACGACCAATTACGTCGGTTTATTTTCTCATAAAAGTTTAGATTTTTTTTGGAAGATAATTAAAGAGACGTCAACGCGTAATTCAGAAGTTACAGAGTGGTATATATATATATGTATATATAGATATATATGTAAATATATATATATATGTAAATATAGATATATATGTACACATATATATATATATATACAATAAAATACATCAAGGACTTTTAAAGTCTGAATGGAAACGATACTGAGAGATGAAGGTCTTCAGCAGGAAGTGAATCTCTCTTCCTCTCTCTCTACCTCTCCCTCTCCCTTTCCCTCTCTCTCTCTCCCTCCAATCCTTTGGATTCTGGGGAGCTCTCTTTGTGTGAAAACGTGGAATTGGATCCTCTAATTATCAGCGGGCGCAGCGTGACGGCGCTCCTCATGCTGGCTGACATTTTGATTTGAGGGGGAACAATGAGCGCAATCAGAGGCTCACCCACTGGGCTCGCTCCCCGCTCCCTGACATGTTTTCTCTCTCGGGCTTTTTCAAAGACCTACAACTTTTCGTTTGTTTGGCTTTTTCTATTTTTCCGTCGCCATCCCTACGACACGAAAGCCCTGTGAACCGGAGTCATCGCGTTCGTTGTTCGCGACAAACTCAAGGACGTTAGATTGAGTGAATAACTTTGTTAACCTTCAGTTGCTGCGCCAACGTTAATGCTTAACATGTTTATTTTGTCATTAATTTGCATGTATTTTTTGGGGTATTTTATTTAAGCTTTGTTTTTGCACATTTATTCAGTATTCCTGATCGAGCGGTTGTCCCGTACAGCTCCACCGGGGCCTGTGGAACAACGCCTTCACCTCGCTGCAGGAACTGCGGATGATGAATGTCGGCTTCACCGGCGTCTCATTGGCCGATCGATCACACGCCCACGAGGTGAATGTGGCGTTTACTGAGAGAGAAAATAAATAAATTAAATGAAAATATATGAATATATATTTATTTAAAAATATATATACAGGACTGTCTCAGAAAATTAGAATATTGTGATGGAGTTCTTTATTTTAAAAACAAAAATGTCATGCTTCTGGATTCAAACAAATCAACTGAAATATTGCTTGCTGATTATGCAGCTTAAGAAAACTCAAATATCTATCTCTAAATATTAGAATATCATGAAAAAGTATACTAGTAGGGTATTAAACAAATCACTTGAATTGTCTAATTAACACCTGCAAGGGTTTCCTGAGCAAACACTCAATCTTTTTTACTTGGTCTGAGGAAATATTTTTTATGAGATAGGATTTTAGAGTTTTCTTAAGCTGTAATCAGCAATAAAAAGAATTTCAGTTGATTTGTAAAGAAAGAACTTTATCACAATATTCTAATTTTCTGAGACAGTCCTGTATATTCCTATTTATATGTATATATATATATAGGAACATTTATTTATTTAAAAAAAGTAAAACATATTAAACATATTCCTATATATTCCAATATATATATATATATATAGAAATATTCATGACAAAAATAAATAATAATAATAATAATATTCCTATATATATATATAATCGTATTTTGCAAAACCTCCTAGATGAAATATTTACTTTTTGAGAATACAAAAAAAACTTAAGTTATATTCTTGCAGAATGCTATTTGTTAAGAATACCTAATAGTTCATTAAAAACAATCTTTTCCTGGATCATTCTGCAGATAGGAGGTTTTACATTTTGTTCATCGACATATATATATATATATATATATATATGTATATATATATGTGTATGGGTGTATATATATATATATATATATATACAAATAAACACTAATGTGAATTTCCCCGTGTGTTCAAAGTGACGAGGAGCTGTCCAGATAAAAAATAAACCAACCCCTCTGAGCCAGATCACACGTCCAAAAGGACGTCAGCTGACCTGCATCTGTCCAGCTCATCGTTTGAGGAGCGCTCCACGCCGTTGACGGATGGAGTTTCCTCCGTTTGGCATCGAGGCGGAGACGTGACATCTGGAAGATCCACGTCTTTCCGTTCGCTCCCGCGTGGCGTGGTTTGGTTTTCAATTCCAACGGGACCCGTCGAGTGGAACTAAGCTCCCCCCGAAACACGATCCATCGCCACGTCGGGAATCTTGTGAATTCGCGCCAATTCAATTAAAATGGAGGCGCCGACGTCGTTAGTTTACGTCGGAGCGGGAGCGGGTGATGAATGTGAAGAATGTGAAGAATGTGATGATGAATGTGATGAATGTGATGTATGCTGGTCCATACGAGGACGCTCCTGGCTCTCACTGCGTGGGGCCTGGTTGCGTAACAGAGCGTTGGCATGACAGGAGCTTTCTAGTGTTGGAAAAGCAAATGCTAAATTATTTGTAAAACACAATGTCTAAAAACAGTGAAACGACACACATCTATGTCTTATATCTGTCACATGTCTGGTATTTTTGGGGGTGATTGTAACTAGCTGCAATTAGCTGGAACTAGCTAGGCTAACTAGATGCTGAAGCTATACTAAATAGCTGTAACTAGCTGCTGAAACTAGGCTAACTAGCGGTAAATAGCTGCTGCAGCTAGGATAACACGCTGTAAATAGCTACTGAAGCTAGGCTAACTAGCTTTAACTAGCTGCTTGAGCTAGGCTAACGAGATGCTGAAGCTAGGCTAACTAGCTGTAACTAGCTAGGCTAATTAGCTGTAACTAGCAGCTGAAGCTAGGCTTACTTGCTGTAAATAGTTACTGAAGCTAGGCTAACGAGCTGTAACTAGCTGCTTGAGCTAGACTAACTAGATGCGGAAGCTAGGCTAACTAGCTGTAACTAGCAGCTGAAGCTAGACTAACTAACTGCTGAAGCTGTACTAACTAGCTGTAACTAGCTGCTGAAACGAGGCTAAATATCTGTAACTAGCTGCTTAAGCTAGGCTAACTAGCTGTAACCAACTGCTGAAGCTAACTAGCTGCCGGCCCCATGCTTCCCAAAACACCTGTGGAAGCATTTCTAACGTCGTTTCTTCTCGTGACGCACACCTCGGACCAGTGGGACGCACACAGCTTCAAACCACGACTACGTCTGAAGGTCTGGGCGCTAACGAGGGGAGACAAAGCGACGCCACGGGACCGAGGCGAGCGCTAACCGAGCGACTTCTGTTTGTGTTGTTTCAGCTCTGAAACAACACAAACAGAAGTCGATCGGACAGAACAACAACTGCTCCGGTGCAGCTGCACAGCGGCCGGCGGGCGCCGTTACCGGGCAGCTTCCTGTGAGCGAGCGCCGGCCGTAAAGGAGCCGTAAAGAGCGCGCTCAGCAAAGCTTCCCCTCGTAAGAAAGAAACACGTCCGGGAGAATAAATAAGGGTTTGTAATAATGTTCAAAGCAGAGCAGCCGGGCGTGGGATAAACAAATTAGTTTAATGGGCTTTCCTTCCATTTATTACCCTTTATTTTAAAAGGAGCGGCTCAGGAAGAAAGAAAAAAATAACACTCTTAAAGGGGCGCAACATGATCCGTGGAATAAAAAAATAAAACATTTTATTACATTTCTTGTTTATCTGCACATTAATTGTTAACATTTTCTATGAGAAGACATTGATAAACTACTTTTAATATTATATAACATATATATTTATATATATACATTTAAATATTATAGTAAATTACTTTCAATATTATCTATATTTATATATATATAATATATATATAATAAATGAGGACAATGACCCAAATATATATATATTATATAAATATATATATTATATTTATACATTTATATATTATATATATTGTATATGTATAATATATATATGTATATTATATTTATATATAACATTATAGATATATATATAATTATAAATATATATATATATATATTGTATGTAAATAAATATATATATATACATATATATATATGTATATATATATATATATATATATATATACAATATACATACACTACCGTTCAAAAGTTTGGGATCACGCAGACAATTTCGTGTTTTCCATGAAAACTCACTTTTATTTATCAAATGAGTTGCAAAATGTATAGAACATATAGTCAAGACATTGACAAGGTTAGAAATAATGATTTGTATTTGAAGTATTAATTTTTTTCTTCAAACTTTGCTTTCGTCAAAGAATGCTCCTTTTGCAGCAATTACAGCATTGCAGACCTTTGGCATTCTAGCTGTTAATTTGTTGAGGTAATCTGTTGAAATGTCACCCCACGCTTCCTGAAGCACCGCCACAAGTTGGATTGGCTTGATGGGCACTTCTTGCGGACCATACGGTCAAGCTGCTCCCACAACAGCTCAATGGGGTTGAGATCTGGTGACTGGCCACTCCATTACAGACAGCAGACCAGCTGCCTGCTTCTTCCCTCAATAGTTCTGGCACAATGTGGAGGTGTGCTTTGGGTCATTGTCCTGTTGGAGGAGGACATTGGCTCCAATCAAGCGCTGCCCACAGGGTATGGCATGGCGTTGCAAAATGGAGTGATAGCCTTCCTTATTTAAAATCCCTTTTACCTGGTACAAATCTCCCACTTTCCCAGCACCAAAGCAGCCCCAGACCATCACATGACCTCCACCATGCTTGACAGATGGTGTCAGGCACTCTTCCAGCATCTTTTCACCTGTTCTGCGTCTCACAAATGTTCTTCTGTGTGATCCAAACACCTCAAACTTGGATTCATCTGTCCAGAACACCTTTTTCCAATCTTCCTCTGTCCAATGCCTGTGTTCTTTTGCCCAGACTAATCTTTTCTTTTTATTGGCCATTCTCAGATATGGCTTTTTCTTTGCCACTCTGCCTAGAAGGCCAGCATCCCGGAGTCGCCTCTTCACTGTCGACGTTGACACTGGCGTTTTGCGGGTACCATTTAAAGAAGCTGCCAGTTGAGGACCTGTGAGGCGTCTATTTCTCAAACTAAGACTCTAATGTACTTGTCTTCTTGCTGAGTTGTGCACCGGGGCCTCCCACTTCTCTTTCTGCTCTGGTTAGAGCCCGTTTGTGCTGTTCTCTGAAGGGAGTAGTACACACCGCTGGAGGAAATTGTCAGTTTCTTTGCAATTTCTCGTATGGAATAGCCTTCATTTCTAAGAACAAGAATAGACTGGCGAGTTTCACATGAAAGTTCTTTTTTTCTGGCCATTTTGAGAGTTATCGAACCCACAAATGTGATGCTCCAGATAATCAACTAGCTCAAAGGAAGGCCAGTTGTATAGCTTCTCTCATCAGCAAAACAGTTTTCAGCTGTGCTAACATAATTGCACAAGGGTTTTCAAGGGTTTTCTAATCAGATATTAGTCTTCTAAGGCGATAACACAATGTACCATTAGAACACTGGAGTGATAGTTGATGGAAATGGGCCTCTATACACCTCTGGAGATATTTCATTAGAAACCAGACGTTTCCACCTAGAATAGTCATTTACCACATTAACAATGTAGAGAGTGTATTTCTGATTGATTTAATGTTATCTTCATTGAAAAAAACAATGCTTTTCTTTGAAAAATAAGGACATTTCTAAGTGATCCCAAACTTTTGAACGGTAGTGTATATAGTATCTTTTATACGTTTAGTATGAACAGCTTTGCTTTACCAGAAAATATCACACATCTAACCGGAAGTGGCAATTAATCTCACAAAAGAGTGTGCTCACAAATATACACGCACATGCACGCTCCCCGTGCACGCTCCCCGTGCACGCTCTCCACCGAGGAGCTCGAATAGATTGAGGCCATTTTGGTCGTGTTCCCATCACGCGGAGGAGAAGCTGGATAATGAGCAGCCATAATTCAGGGGGAACGACCTGAGCTCCATCTGCCCCGCGACGTCCTCCCGGGCACCGGGCGGGACGAGATGAACGGCCTCCGCCTCACACACACACACACACACACACACACACACACACACACACACACACACACACACACACACACACACACACACACACACACACACACACACACACACACACACACACACACACACACGCACGACGAGCAGCTTGCAGTGCTTCGCTCAAACGGACTGAAGTTTCATCTCCGCGATGTCGCTCTCTGTCACTCGCCAGCTCTCGCCGTCTGCGGGGGAAATAAAGCAATAAATAAAATAGGCCACGGCGGCAGAAAGACTGGGAGTGACGGAGGACACCTGTGAGCGAGCAGGTGGTCGAGGACGATCCACGCAACCAACAATAACAGGTTGCGTCATGACTTCTGTGCAGCGATCCATCTTCTGCACAGTAGGATTCAAACGCCACCACACACATAAACGGAGAAATAACTCAAGATTTTTTTTCTTCTTTTTAATTCGGAGAATTTGAGTATGCTTGAAACAAAAAAAAATGCGGCAAACCGGTTGTGCAATATTATTTTATTAATTTAAAAGGTGTTAAAAAATATATTTTCTCCAGGAGAGACAGTCAGAACAGGTTTTTCTTTAGTTTTCAATCACCTAAAAATAAGAATCGTCATTTATTAAACTTAGAATGAGACGTTTTCATTGACATACAGAGCAGAGCAGCTGCTTCAGATTTGTACCTTTTTGATATGCAAGTAAATTCTGATATTCTGTGTGTAGATAAATGATTACTCTATATGGGCCTTGGTGTGGAGGGATCTCAATTTGATGCATCTTTGATTTTCCCAGATTTTTCTTCTTCTTTCATTACCTGATTATATACAATACGTCATGGAAACTGGTATCTTCACCTTTTGGATTTTTAGTATTATTTTTACATGCGAGTTGGTGTAGACTGGTGCAGATGACACGATGACAAACAAGCTAATCATCATCATTAACATCATCATCGTCATCATCACAAGAGAGATGTGACGTCGGCTCCGTTCATCGAGGCGTGTGTCCGACCAGCGTCGAGCTGCCTGGTTAAGTTAAGACGCGGTCACTGACTCATCGTCCATGAAGGCGACACAGAGGTGTCGCCGGCCAGCCGACCCTGAAAGCACCGCGGCTGTTCAGCAGCCGGCGCGGGACGATGTTCACACGGCCGAGGGTGGAGGTGGCGGCGGAGGCCGAGGCGGGCCGGCGGAGGCCGACCTGTGCAGGAGGGTCGGGTTTCAAGGGTCCGACCGCTTGAAGCAGGAACTCTAGTCCTGGTTCCCGTTCGGTTTTTATCGGTCGTCAAACACGGCAAACGAAAGAGCTTTCAAACATTTAGCACACGGTTTTCGCAATTTGCTCTTGCAAGCGCTATAAATGATATTTAATTTGATGTATTCAAGTCCGCTCAGAGCGCTTTCTGCTCCCTCGTTGCGCTACATCGTTGCGCTACATCGTTGCTCTCCATCGTTGCACTACATCGTTGCTCTCCATCGTTGCGCTACATCGTTGCTCTCCATTGTTGCGCTACATCGTTGTTCTCCATCGTTGCGCTACATCGTTGCTCTACATCGTTGCTCTAAATCGTTGCGCTACATCGTTGCTCTACATAGTTGCTCTACATCGTTGCTCTACATCATTGCGCTACATCGTTGTGCTAAATCGTTGCACTACATCGTTGCTCTACATCGTTGCTCTACATCGTTGCTCTACATCGTTGCGCTACATCGTTGCGCTACATCGTTGCGCTACATCGTTGCGCTACATCGTTGCACTACATCGTTGCACTACATCGTTGCTCTACATCGTTGTTCTCCATCGTTGCTCTAAATCGTTGCGCTACATCGTTGCTCTACATCGTTGCTCTACATAGTTGCTCTAAATCGTTGCTCTACATCATTGTGCTACATCGTTGCGCTACATCGTTGCTCTACATTGTTGCGCTACATCGTTGCGCTACATCGTTGCTCTACATCGTTGCTCTACATCGTTGCGCTACATCGTTGCGCTACATCATTGCGCTACATTGTTGCTCTCCATTGTTGCGCTACATCGTTGCTCTACATCGTTGCTCTACATCGTTGCTCTACATCGTTGCTCTACATCGTCTCATCTGTACTGTCTTCAACCGTCTTCGCAATAAGAAGTTATCTCTGCTCATCGTCTTCGTAAAAGAGGCAGACGAGCGAGAGAAGAGCGCAGAGAGAAACTGTGATACTTGTTTTTCTCGTTAAATGTCCCGATTCAAGCGATTCTCCCCAAACTTTCGCCTCCGTTGAGGCGTCCCGAGCGGCAGAGGCTGAGACAGCCAACCGCCCTCTGAACGGGTTTCCTTCCAAGTCATTAGCTTGGAAGAAAACACCCCAAGAAACGAAGCCGCGTGATATTTCTTCTTCTTGTATTTCTATGTCTGGCAGACAGAAAAAGTTCACACGAGAACAAAGAAGCTCAGATGGAAGTCGTGGGGACGAGAGCTCGGTTAGAACATGGCACGCGGCCTCGGAGAGAGGGAATAAACAGACGACGATCTACAGACGAGGCTTTTTCCTCCCGCTCATTGGCAGTCGACTTCACTTGGAAACAAACACAGACGTCTGCCCTCCTGGAGGCCTCGGCTTCCAGCAGGTAATCTATGCTAACGAGATCTCTGACTCTCAGGAAGTAGCGCAGAGCCCTCAAGACTCCTAATAAAGAACGGTTTTAACTTCTCATTTGTAATAAATCCCCCCGCAACCCACTTTCGTATCGGCGAACAAACACCCCTCTACTTTCGTATTCTCCGTTATGAATGTATTTATTACAGCGGTGGGCCGTCAGGGCCGGCGAACAGAATCCCAAAGCCACGGCTGTTTTATTATTACATTTTCTTTTAACAAATACCCTCCATGTATTATGATAATTTTTCCCTATGAGCTTATTTTTCTCACTGCACAGCTCCTCGTCTTCCTCTGTTGCTCTGCTTTTATCCAATCAGATTCCAGCTCTCTGTCTCCATGTAAGACGAGAGGCCCCGAGGCCTTCGAGTTAGCCTTTGCAGATTAAAGTACGTGATTAGTCTTCAACCAATCAGATCGTCAGTTTGACACGCTGGGCGTATTCTTTGACGTGCCGGAGCAACATAGAAGGCCAGTAAGTACTTCAGCGCTAACTTGCGCTGTGATTGGTCAGTGGGCCAGCGTGAATTTTGTCCAATTGAAAGCGAACTAGCGGAACTCAGTAGTAGCAAGAAGAGTTCAAGAAGAGAATTGTTGTTGTTGTTTTTTTTTTGCTTGGTGTAGTTTTTTACGTAGCTATTTTTTTAACTCGGTGGAGGATTAACTTCTTTATGGTGTTGTTTTTATTCTTAGTTAATATTGTTCCTTCTGATGTGAATCATATTTGAATGGCTCGTAACTATTGCAATAACTACTTCAAAGGCAGTGCACACACATACACACTTATACAGACATGCCAGCTATTTTCTTCACTTACAACGAAGCCAAAGGAAACACTCAACGCATTCTGGTGAAGCTGGTACTTTTAGCACGGCAGACGTTTGTTACTCTGCTTAATTGAATGAATATGCAATGTTTAAATGCTATTTGACTTATTACAAGCAGATTGGTCGGCTTTACACACTAAATATTCTGTTTCGTGACACGTAGGACTCGTAACAACTATGAATCATTAAAAACAGAGTTTTTTTCGACTTCGATGCTCGTCTGTGACGATCCGCCGACTTTCCCCACGTCTCACGTGTTCATAGCCGACAGATCGGGGGCCTCGGTTCCCCGGTAAAGAGACGAAGCACACGGAGCCGAAAGCTTTTCTTCCACTTTAATGTTATAGAGACGCAAATCACAAATTCATGAATAGCTCATGAAGATTCACGGCGACACACACTGGCCCTTTTTTTAAACTCAGGTACGCGTTATCAGCAGGATTAATGACTCGCAGTACAGGGACAACATCGGAACAAATAATTTCCCAGGAGAACAGATGAAATGATAAAACGTGCTTTGTTGGAGTAGCCGAGTGAATAAATAACCCTCTCTCATTCCCAAGTCATCACATGGGATGGGTCACGTTAATTAAATTTCATAAATGATATTTTTTTGTTCTTAAACCATCAATCTCACGAGTAACGTGGAGTGTACGGCGCCATCGTTTCAGCTACGAAGCAAATGACTCCAGAGTGAGGAAAGTGCCTCACTCTGGAGTCATTTGCTTCTGGCTCTCCTTGAAAATAAAGACAACACTTTGCATTCATGAGCTCTTCATCTCTTTCCAGTCGGCTGAGATTTTCCTCAAAATCATACAGTCGGGTGGCAAAGTGAGCAATTTTCTTTTTGCGCATGAAAGCCAAATAAGGACGTGGAAATGCTAATCTGGAGGACTATTCATTCGACGTCACTTGGCGGAGGAGAGCGCGCCACAATGCAGAGGAAATGTCACGCGGGATGCAGCTTCGGGTGGAAATGACCCGCCGGGATCTACTTCATCGCTTCGACCTTTTTCATATTCATTCGCGCTTCACTTTCATTTTTGTCACACCTTCCCCGCCGTACCGCAGGACGAGCCGCGACAATATGGAGAGGCACAATTGATATTCACAAGGGTACAAATAACCGTAAAATGAAAGCCTTAAGAGTAGAGCCACAGGTTTATATTCACTCGTTACTCCCACACTCCAAATAAGCAGCGTTGCCGAAGCTTGAGTCCCAATTATTTGGGACTCAAGAAAATGGCAAAGCCAAACTAAAAAGACTGTATATCTGCAACCACGAGGGCTATTTTAATCATTTTTACATTTTTACCTTTTTAATTTGATTTCTTTCGTTCAGATGTGTACATATCAGTCTATATGTTACTCGGTAAGAGTAAATGAAGATGGCACACAGAAAAAATATAAAAGCACTTCCAGGATGATTATATGTTTGGAATGAGGCAGCTGAAAGATTTAACACTCTCACACATCATATATGTTAATAAATATGTTCACATTCTCTCTGCAGAGTTTGACTTGGAAAAAAGTGAAGCAGAAAAAAGGTAGACAGGTTTTAGTAAAAAAGAAAAAACAAAAAATGTGTCAAAGCGGCCATTTTGGCAAATTTAGATTTAAATTTTCTCATGTCACAAACCATACACTTTTTTTTTCTTTTCTTACTGTATTGTAAAAAAGCAGGAAAGTACACAGAAAAAAAATGATAAAGACTTTATCCTTTTAATCTGCCTGGTTTACACCACAATACATGCACCGCTATAGATCTTACGTAATTCTCCTTTAAAGCTCCAACCCTCCGTGTCGCAGCCCGCGATGCAAATGTATTTTAATGATGTGTCTTGTACCAATGTTCTGTCACAGCTAACTCTGAAATTGAAATGTGTCTCGCTGTCCGCCCACACCGAGGTGCAGCCATCACCAAGCTTCACAGGGAGGAGGACAGGAATACGGCTTGCCGAGTATATTGTAGATGAGTGACGGCTTGGAGCGCGTCACTTCTCATGCCGACAGACACTCTGATTAAGAAGGGAAGTTGTGAAGTGAATGACTCTGACGACACCTCCGGGTATTCATCCGGAAATCCACCCGGCGACGAGAGGACACAGGCGCATCCCGGCTTTTCCACCTGTGGTGTTCAGACCTCACTGATGAAGAGGCACTGATGAAGAGCGACTGATGAAGAGGGACTGATGAAGAGCGACTGATGAAGAGCGACTGATGAAGAGCGACTGATGAAGAGGGACTGATGAAGAGCGACTGATGAAGAATAAAGAGGGACTGATGAAGAGCGACTGATGAAGAGCGACTGATAAAGAATGAAGAGGGACTGATGAAGAGCGACTGATGAAGAGCGACTGATAAAGAATGAAGAGGGACTGATGAAGAGACTGATAAAGAGGGACTGATGAAGAGGGACTGATGAAGAACGACTGATGAAGAATAAAGAGGGACTGATGAAGAGCGACTGATGAAGAGCGACTGATAAAGAATGAAGAGGGACTGATGAAGAGCGACTGATGAAGAGCGACTGATGAAGAGACTGATGAAGAGCGACTGATGAAGAGGGACTGATGAAGAGCGACTGATGAAGAATAAAGAGGGACTGATGAAGAGCGACTGATAAAGAATAAAGAGGGACTGATGAAGAGCGACTGATGAAGAGCGACTGATGAAGAGCGACTGAAAAAGAATGAAGAGGGACTGATGAAGAGCGACTGATAAAGAATGAAGAGGGACTGATGAAGAGCGACTGATGAAGAGACTGATGAAGAGCGACTGATGAAGAGCGACTGATAAAGAATGAAGAGGGACTGATGAAGAGACTGATAAAGAGGGACTGATGAAGAGCGACTGATGAAGAGCGACTGATAAAGAATGAAGAGGGACTGATGAAGAGCGACTGATGAAGAGACTAATGAAGAGCGACTGATGAAGATCGACTGATGAAGATCGACTGATGAAGAGCGACTGATAAAGAATGAAGAGAGAAGGATGAAGAGCGACTGATAAAGAGGGACTGATGAAGAGCGACTGATGAAAAGCGACTGATAAAGAGGAACTGATGAAGGGCGACTGATGAAGAGATTGATGAAGAGCGACTGATGAAGAGCGACTCATGAAGAGCGACTGATGAAGAGCGACTGATGAAGAGCGACTGATAAAGAGGGACTGATGAAGGGCGACTGATGAAGAGCGACTGATGAAGAGCGACTGATGAAGAGCGACTGATGAAGAGCAACTGATGAAGAGGGACTGATGAAGAGCGACTGATGACGAGCGACTGATGAAGAGTGACCGTCTCTGGCGGCCCCCGACGAGGGACTTTGATGCCAACAATGATAATTTGACCAACTCGACTCATTAACTCGTGTTCACAGTTTTTATTGGTTCATTTATTAAAAAACACCAGATTTCAGATTTCTATCCGTCTGCTATTAAATTAAACATCTTGTTGCGTCGCAGCTGAATGTTACCAAATGTCGGAGTAATAAATGCAGTTTTTTTCACGTGCGAATCGAGCCGATGACGCCTCCGAGTCTCCATCCCGATATTCATCCGGCGATGGGAGACACAGGTGCATCCCGTCTGTTGTAAACCCCTCCCCCTCCTCCGTCATTGGCTCTGCCTCTCTCTGCCCGACCGCCAGAAAAAAAACGAGCGAGAGCCGAGCAGAAATCAAACAGAAATAATAAAGTGGGGTTTTAACGTGGCGCCGTGACATTTTTTTTTTGGACCCGACCTGCGATACGTTGACACAGCCGGTGTTTTAAACGTCACGGACGAGGCGCAACTCGCCAAACGCTTTGTGCTCTTCTGTTTGTTTTTCTGTCTCTCTCGCGTCACGCAAACCCCCCCCCCCCCGATGTTTCCACAAACCCGGTCCCGATGTCCGTCACGCATCACGAGTTGGCATGAGCGCGGCGCCTCTGGCAGGAAGGACCGCGTGTCGCATGGCGTGTGCCAAAGAGGGAGTGTCTCTCATCGCGTGTCACTCAGCATGTGTTTCGCTTTACGCCACAGGTGTCAAACACGAGGCCCGCGGGCCAAATCCGGCCCGCCACATCATTCTTGAAACACATATTCATCGCTGTTTCTTCAAGAAATGTCAGAAAAATGTCCCGTGCTTTTATTTTGAAGTTTTCAAAGTAAATGGATTTATGTTATAATATTAGCAAACATTTCTCATGTACAATATTTCTACACTCAAATCAACAATAATGAAATGCACACAGAGTTATTTAACACTTTGTTGGGGAGTAGTTTATACGTTTTTGTCTCAGTTACAACCCTTTGAGGGCGGCCGTCATGCTGACGTGGCCCACGGCAACAATGACTTTGACACCGCTGCTCTACGCCATTGTCGATATACTCATGTGTCATCTACGCCACGGCCCTGCTGAGACTCCGCCCACTCCTCCTCTCTACCTCCATCTGCCTGATGGACCGTGGAGGTCTGGATCGTGGAATATGCCGACTATGAACTATTCATACACTCTGTCACATTCATTGTGTTGTAACTCTGTAATGATTCATTCTGGTCACATGACATATATTGTTCTTCTGGTCACATGACATCTATTGTTCTGTCCATCCTGGAGAGGGATCCTCCTCTGTTGCTCTCCTGAAGGGTTCTTCACTTTTTCCCCCCATGAAGGGTTGTGTGGGAGTTTTTCCTGATCCGATGTGAGGTCAAAGGTCAAAGGTCAGGGATGTCTATGTGTACAGATTGTAAAGCACTCCAAGGCAAATTTGTAATTTGTGAAAATCGGCTATACAAATAAACTGAATTGAATTGAATCAGCAAATGGCTTTATATGGTTTCTTTGGACATATATTGGATCGGATCTGAGGGTCTTTGATCGGGTCTTCTTTGGCTCCTCGTACCACTCAACAGTTTCCCCTCGTGAAGCGCTTCCCTACGTCGTGATAAGGATTCAGTAGCATCTAGCGGTGACGTAGCACCAGCTGAACGCTCCTCCACTCACTCCTTCCTTTCCAAGTGTGTCTGAGAGCTACGGTGGCCCTTCAGGGAACGTCAAAGTGCTTTTGGTTCTGCCCTGATTCTTAGTTTCA
This sequence comes from Pseudoliparis swirei, assembly GCF_029220125.1. Classification (NCBI taxonomy): domain Eukaryota; kingdom Metazoa; phylum Chordata; class Actinopteri; order Perciformes; family Liparidae; genus Pseudoliparis; species Pseudoliparis swirei. Next base: position 26,473,067 of record NC_079406.1, read on the forward strand.
GACGGTTAAACTCTATTGAAAACATGAATTTTACTAATTTAGCGGCTTGGTTTGTTAGCTCGCTCATTCCACCATATTTTCATGCCACCCTGTAAGCCCTGAGCGAAACAGCAGACTGGTGGCCGGTGGCTCCTACATTGCTATTATTCCGTATCTAATTATTGTCACATTTGTAGTTTGAATAATGGTATATTTGTACATTTTATTGGTAAAGAAATAGACCATAAGGTCACCGGTTACCCAGATAGGAAAAGAACCAATGAACACATGAACTCCAGAGTTCTCTCGCCTGTGGTCGGTGACTGGAATGACTGGTTTGAATACAAAATGGGTTTAAATGATTCAGAAACCTTGATATTATATTTGGAAATGCTCTCAAATGAATTAATCATGGACGCAGATGTCTGCAAATTACAGACTCGCTTTTGTTTCTGGAAGTTTAAAATCGCACCGGCTGCTCAAATCCAGGAACATAAAATAATGGCTTTCTTTTCACACATTATATTCATAAAATGTATTCTGGTTTCTTATTGGACGACTCCATAAAACGTCTCACCTGGAAGGAGTTCTTAATCAGGTATCTGAAACCAGCAAATGAATATGAGACACGATCAGAACCATGATGAATGTAAAACACACTGACTGAGTCACGACGAGAGATATTCACACACACACACACACACACACACACACACACACACACACACACACACACACACACACACACACACACACACACACACACACACACACACACACGCACTAACACTTACTTCTCGGCGATATAATTTATACTGCATGTTAATTTTAACTGCTGAAATATTTATCTCAGAACACTGTTTTAAAAATCTGTGACACTGAATAATACTCGTGATAAGAATGTTCTTGTTTGAAGAAACTTTTCCTAAAAGACAAACCACAGTAAGACGAGAGGAAATAGAAGGAAGGGGGACGTAATGGGGACATGATGCTCGTTTAAACAAAACAAAAAAAATCATTATTTTCTTGATACTGTTTGAGTCCACTTGTATTCGCCCTGTCTGAAAACACTTAGCACCTGTCTCTATAAAAGCCCAGAACATGTGGTGCAAAGGCAGTTCTCTGGAGATAATAGTGAATTTCACATGATATGTCACACTTTCAACAATGGTTTTATTCTCTTTTGGGGGGGGGGGGATATATCCAAATGATGAAAATGCTAAATACACAGATGTGAAACCAATCTCCACTCAAGTGTGAATTGTTGCATGGCCTCCAGGATAACAAAAGAGAAGCGGTCCGCGTGTTATTTGTTCTGCTGCTGCTGTGTAATGGATGAGCACTCTTGTGGAACGGCACGTGGACAAAACCCCATCGCCGGTTTGTCCTCAATGGGTAGAAAATGATCGGTATTGGCAATCAATACCACACCTCACCATCGTGTTGTACTTGTGAGAACCCTCGTTGGTAACACATCCGATAGACCCCGGAGGCCTCCTGAAGGGCTTGTTGAGAACAGCATCCAACAGAAGGTTTCACTTACACTTCCTGCAGCAAACTGGCCAGGTGTATCTGTTAAAATACGTTAAAACAAGTTTATATTATTACATAAATGTGTATTTTGATAGAGAATGTGCAAGGGTGTTTGAAGGAAATTGACGGTTAGCTGTCGGCTACAATCGCTCTTAGTCATCTCTCCTTCAAGTGCGACACCATGAATGCCTTTTGGGGACAGAATGAAAAAAAAGAGCATCTTTAAGCTCGTTCGTTGGGGTTTTCTGCTCTCCTTTGGAGCTGGTAAAATCATGACGAGTCTGCACACTGGTCCAAACCCAAAGGACCCCCTCAAGGTCGGAAGACCTTTAATTAACCCTCTGAGACTCGACTGACGTCACCGGATCAATGTTTGAGTACATTAATGACACCAACACATGCTGTGTACAGCTGGGAGTTCATGATCTGCCTTTTTTTTACGACCCGATTTTAACATCTTCCAACTGTCAAATAATCTTTCATTTCAATTGTCAAAACAACAATAAGCCAACATTAAAATAAATGTTCGATGAATAAACCGGGACAAAATCTTCACCTTTTCAATCACGCCTCAGTCTTAACCCTTGTGTTGCCTTAGGGTCATTTTGACCCGAATCAATATTACACCCTCCCCCCGCATTAGGATTAATTTGACCCCATTCAATGTTTAATGTCGGTGTTCTTTCGGTAGTCAACAAACAAACATAAAGTGCCTCACACTTAAACTTGGAAAACAATATTAATTCTAATAATTTTCTGGAGGTTTTAATTGCTGGCGTCAAATTGAACCCAAAGGGTAAAATATGTTAGTAAATATAAAGGTAACAGGAGGGTGAAACATTGAATCGGGTCAAAATGACCCAAAGGCGGGGGGAGGGTGTAATATTGATTCGGGTCAAAATGACCCTAAGGCAACACAAGGGTTAAAGAAAAAATGGACTTCAAATAGAAAGAAGTACACACGGAGACATTGGGTTACATGTCGTTGCATGACGTTCGGTAAGTGTGAAAGGTTTTAGTAAATAAAGCATCTTAATCTATGAGTTTCAGGGGCGAGATGTCGAAAGCAAGTTTCTTGATCAGTGGAAGATACCTTTTGCGATCACAGTCAGTACGGATAGAAATACCCCAGGAAATGGTTTCATCTTTTCAGAAAGACTGAAATACATTGTGAAATATATTTACATGTAGCCAAGCAGCGCATCCTAAACACTCACTAACAAGGCGGGTTCAAATCAAACAAAATACAAGAAACAAGCAGCAAGAATTGCTGCAAGGCTTCAGCAAACAAGGATAATGAAATGGGAAAGAGGACGGTAGATATACTGTATGTTTGAATATATTTATAAAGAATCCGGCTTAACGAGGGGATGAGGAATGAAGGGAGGAGGGTCAGGAGAAAGACAAAGGAGGAAAGCCCTCTAATAGACGGGTGAGGAATGATAGATCCGGAAAGCTCCACATGGAATACCATTTTTTTTAAAGCTCATTGAAATGCTTAACATCACAAACACCTTATTTTAAGATTTTGACACCCTATAACTTCATCTAAAGGTCTCCTTGAATTAAAATTAGTTGCGCAAAGTACAATGAAGGCTATGTTCTCTCAAGTATTTATACTTTAGGAATCCCTTAAAGTCAGTTAGTTGCATAAAGGACCTTAGCTATCAGCTAATAACACAACAGAACCCAATTAATGAGCTTAATGATTCATTTTACACTGTCGTTTGTTTTTAAGGGCAGTCGGGGACTGCAAACTAAATCAGTCAAAAAGTAAATAGTTAAATACGGTTCACATTAGAGTGAAAGAGGTGTCCATTTTCCCGTCTGCAGGCGTATTCAACGCGATGCTATTGTTCGAATGCAGCTGCACTGAAGCCATGTTGTTGACAGTGATGCATTAAGTCTACAAAGGTTACCTCGCCACGACGCAGCGCCAGCATGTATTTACATGGAGAGCCGGAGGGGTCGACACGTAGGAAGAGAACATGTGTTGGTGTTGAGTAAATGGAGTGATTAGTTTCATTTATGGTGCAATGACAGCGCTGGATTGATTGCTGCGGTGTTAATAGGAAGGGGGAAACCCTTAAGAGCTGCGGTGATTTGCTGCCTGTGAAACAACCGATATGCACCGACTGCCAACGAGCTACGCACATGCTTTATTTAGACTCAATTTATAATTATCATATAAACAACTTTTGAAAAAGTAGGGTGTTTTTGCGACAAAAACTTTACTGAGCCATAAATTACATCGACACAAATATCGAAGCCGGAAGGCAATTTGACCACATGTTCAATTATTGACAAATTGCCATAATTTCGGCACAAATACTTTGTCTTTGTTATTATTAACGAAAATCAACACTGGTTCTTCTCGTGTTTTTTCTGTCGACATTGACGGTGAAATAAGAAGTATATGATGCCCTGGAGGACAATGTTTCTTTAAAAGCTTTTATTTAAAGCTGTATAGATGCTGAAAATGTGGCCGTGCAAAAAATAAAAAAATATTCTTCTTTTTCTTAAGCAAATGCAGAAGTGACATGAAATTGACCTCAGTTCATATCCCACCTCCTACCAACCTTCAACGTCGGTTTATTTGAACTATGAACACAATCTGACCCTTACTGCAGCGGTTACCTTTCATAGGTTAGCAGTTACCTGCACAGGAAGATAAGTCAAGATAGAGTAGAAATTAGTTCAAGACAAGAAAGGAATTTCCTAAAATGGCCACCGAACGAGAAAATAAAGAAATGCATTGTCGTTTTGGTAAAAAAAACATTCATCAGCTTACTAAATAATTACTGAAATGTGTGTGAATTCTTACAAGTACTGTAATGTTGCACTTTTTTCCCATCACTACCTGCAGTCGAACTTGACATGAATATTTCATAATCGGCTCCTTTGTTTCCTGCTGATGAGCATCACGTATCACACCAGACACTGTTTGCTTATTGACTCTCTCTGTTCTCCTCAAGTACGCAGATCATTTAATCATTTCAGCTGCTCAAGAAGTTAAATGTGACTTTGTATTGTGTCTGCTATGATAATTGCATCACTGTTTCCTACAGCTGAGCTTTGTGTTCAAACAGGTGAAGAAGAACTCTCTCTGGTGGTTCCCCTGATTCACCTGCACAGATTTGTGCTCTGTGAGCGAAACTCAAAATGTTTCATCGGTTCCTCCTTCCATGGCGAGAGAGCAGAGAGCACAAATGCTTCGGCATGAAAGCCGGCATCTCTTTCATCTTGCTCCTTTTGCTCGGTCCTTGAAGTGAAGATGGTGGACTCTTTCTTTTGGAGAGGCCCGAAAGCAGCCGGGCTTTTGATGTTATTCTCTCTCTCTTACATCTGAGAGACCTCAAGCTCAGAGGAAATGGCTGGAGAGTTGACAGATGAGATAGATGAAAAGAAAGAGATAGTCCTGTCAACAGTAAAGACGGCATTAAATATATTAGCTTTTAAATTAATCCTTGACTTCTGGAAAATTACTGATCTAAAATGTATTCTTAGACTCAGCTACGGGGAGCAATTCAGGGTTAAGTGTTTTGCTCAAGGACACATCGACTAGGGCGGGGATTCAACCGCCAACCCCCTGATTGAAAGACGGCCTGTGAACCGCTGACCCACAGTCTCTACTTTTACAACCAACTATAAGAGTCATTAAATGTGACGCTGTGGTTCAGTCAGGTGGTCTTCCATGTGCAAAACTGTGGACAAATTGGATTTAAACACACACAAGTAAATAAAATCAATACAAATTCCAAAAGCAAATCTGCAAACTGTTGGATTATATGTTCAATGTTGGCCTCAGCTCCAAAGCTTGTGTAGGGGACACTATGTCACCCAATTGAGAGGAATGTACAGAGTGCCTATCGAAATGAGAGGGTTTCTAAAAGGATTCTGGTACTCAGGGCACACTACCACGTTCCTCCACGGGGGGCGCCACAACCAATACAGAAATGTATACCTCATGTCACCCCAAAGCATAAAGCGGTGAACATGAGATGGCAGCACACTGTTATATTTCCAGGCATCATCATTTCAATCAGGAGAGACGGGTATTTAGAGTGGAACAATCATTTATTACAATAGAATATTGCAATAGTGCAAAGTCTTTTTTGGCGATTGGACTCCATCCTGAAGTAGGATAAACCAGGGGTAGAGATGCTGATATCTGCGCAGGCAGAATCCCCCCAAAGAGAATTATTTTATCTGTATAAAATAAATGCAACCTTACCTACAGCCGCAGAAGTTTCCTAGGCACCCCTAGAACCATTTCATGAAACCACTAGTTATGGTTCGAAGGGATTAATGCTAGCCGGGATAGTAACCATCACAGAGTTAAGAAGGTCTAGCTAAAAGCAAGAGAGGAAGGCCCCGAAGGACTGCAGACAAGGATACGGGGGCCTCTATCGACCGCAGAAGCTAATAGTGCCGATCTAGATATACAGCACTAAGACAGCAGGATCCGACCGGATCCCGAAAATGATAGCGGGGTCGGAAATGACGCAGAAAGGCAGATTAGGGGTGAAGACGCACCGCAGACAAGGACAGGAGGGGGTCGAGTAGACCGCAGAACTGGACAGTGTGGAAAGGAACTACCACTTCAAAGGAGAAGGGGATGTTAAGCTCCCCGAATGGATAGCGGGGGGTCACGACGTGCTTGGTCGCACCCAAGGAACGGATAGGTTGGGTCAAGTTAGACCGCAGACAAGAATAGATTGGGGTCATGGGTAGACCGCAGACAAGGACAGGTTGGGGTCCTGGGTAGACCGCAGAACAGGATAGTAGGGGTCACTTTCAAGACCGCAGGACTAGGGATGGGCATCGAGAACCGGTTCTGTTTTAGAACCGGTTCCCAGTGAACCGATTGTTTGGGATCGTTAGCCAAATTCTTTAACGGTTCTGCTAACGGTCCTCTGTGGCGTTGCGCATGCGCGAACTTTTTTAGTTTCTTCAGACTGCAGCAAACATGGCAACGAGGCAGAAGCGCTCTAAAGTTTGGCTCTATTTCACACGACAAAATGACAACTACGCCAATCTATTTCGTCGAAGGGAGGAAATACAACTAATATGAAGAAGCATTTGAACACAGCGTGGAATTAAATGACAGGAATGTCATGTGTTCGATGCAGCAGCTCAGCTAACGTCGGCGCTTCATCTCTTTCTGTCCAAGGTAAACTCCTCCAAAGTGATCACAACCACTCACTGTGTGAAGCCATTTGCCTTTATTGTGTGGAGTGGATCAAGTTATCTTCTGTCCCTTCGTTTGAAGCACACATTTGAGCTCCGGTGTTACACCCCTACTGGTTTTCAAACCTACTGGTTTCCCTACGCGTGCGTGTGTTGTGTTCTCTTCACATCTGCAGCGGGGCTCTGTCTCGCTCACCAGATTCGTCACACATTCACAAACATATTGCTGGAGATCTTCAAGCCTCCGTTCATATCCATTTCGGCGATTACGATTGTATAAGTGAGCAGTGCATCACAGCCACGTAGGAAGAAATACATTTAATAAAAAATAAAAATAAAAAGATCGCCCGACCTGGTTTCGATCTCTGTCACGCAAAATGAAACTGCACTCTAAGCCGCGCAGTCTGTGCGCTGCACCGCCAGATATTAGTTTCAACTCAAGTAATTGATATATTCAACCATTACGTCACATCTTTTGTTTCATGGAACAGTTTGGCGGAGGGGATCTGAAACAACTGGTTACCTTGTTCGGATATTTACACTTTGAAACATGTTTAGCGATGCTTGTTCGCAACGCAACAGCCACACAATACCGACAACAACTAATTGACTTTCGTGACGAGTATATAATGACGATGGTACTGTGAACAGAGATTAGAAACATTGCGAACACTGAACAACAGGAAGAATGGAATACTAGTAATGTTCTATCCACAAAACAATGATGAACATATTGCTGGAGCTCTTGAAGCCACATGTCACATCTATTTACGATTGTACAAGTGAGCACTACACATCACACATGAAGAAACACATATTTTTATAAAAAGATCGCATCATGATACAAAAATAATATTGATAAACTGTATTGACATAATTCAAGAGTTTAGAAAATGATACACAGCTGTCACATCTTGCAATCACAATTCCAATCAAGCAAGGACATAATTAGCAACATCTGTATAAAAGGAAACGGTGTCAGACAAACAAACGGAAGGGAAAAAAGACAAGAAGCTTCGATGGATCCACTTATGGTGCAAGAATTGCTTCAGGTCAAGCTAACAAATGCATTCCCTTCACATTTCCAAAAAAATGATGTCTGAATATTATTTATAAAAGCATCACAAAACATGTTTGGAAGTATTTGAATATCCGCCCAAGGTAACCAATTGTTTCAGGTTGCCTCGACCAAACTGTTCCCATGACGCATACGAGTTGTGACGTAATGGATGAATATCAAAATTACTTGACTTGCAGTTAATATCTAGTGGCGTAGTGCATAGACTGCTGCGCTATAGAGTCGCCAGATTTTGCTTGAAGGAGATAGAAACCAGGTCGTTGCGATCTTTTTATAAAAATATGTGTTTCTTCGTGTGATGTGTAGTGCTCACTTGTACAATCGTAAATAGATGTGACATGTGGCTTCAAGAACTCCAGCAATATGTTCTACATTGTTTTGTAGATGGAACATTACTAGTATTCCATTCTTCCTGTTGTTCAGTGTTCGCAATGTTTCTAACAGTGGTGTATAGTAACGAAGTAGAAGTACTTCGTTACTTTACTTAAGTAGTTTTTTTGGGTATCTGTACTTTATTTTACTACTTATATTTCTGTTTACTTTTACTTTTACTTCACTACATTTTGCAATGAAAACTTGTACTTTTACTCCGATACATTTCCCCTGAAACAGTATCGTTACTCGTTACTACGGAAAAAAATAATCATGAGAAACATCGGGGACTGTGGTGGAACACACCGCAGCGCACCTGAACGCAGCACGAACACCAGGTTGGGGATCAGTGGTCCTTGCCGCCAGTGTTGCCAGGTCCGCGGTTTTCCCGCGGAATTGGGCTACTTTTGAAGTGTTGCCGCGGGTTGAATTTTTTATCCGCTGGTTCGGGTAGACCTATTTTGCATGCAAATTACATGAATATCTTGAAATAAAAATCCATATTTTAAATTAAATAATTTATTAATACCCAAATCCTACCAAACTGACTCCAGATCAGCACGTACACGCCGACACATCCGCGCACACAGGACTCTCACTAGCACCCCCCCCCCCTCCCCCCCAGTCAACAACGCTCGCCGTGGGTCACTTTCCTCTCTCATCATGAAGGAGTTATGCTTAGGACACCAACATGGTTAGCAGCGGTACTGGCAATGGACTTTAAAAGCAGTGTATATGGTTTGGCACGGGCATATTTTGAGTTCTGATATTGGGCTGGTTTTGGGCTGGTTTTGATTGGCCATTGGGCTGGTTTTGTCACACAGACCTGGCAACCCTGCTTGCCGCGTTCTTTCTATTCCCAGTAATGCCCAGGATGCTAGCGAGCGAGCGGCTACAGATACGACTCATTTCATGTGGAGCAGCAATGGAAGCTACTCGAACAACCACGGTGACCAAAATCAACGTCCGTGGCCATATTTGGGCGAACTCTTTTCTTTTGTCGGAGTGAAAGTTTCTTCCTCCCGGATGAAGTGCCTCTTATGCCGACCGAAAGCTACGGAGATACTGGCCTTCAACAACTCACCAACCTCAGGAAACACATTGAGGTAAATTAAGATTAATCCCATGAGCCGCAACGTTAATGTTTAGTCATCATAAACCTGTTAAGATATCTAGCAGTGTTGTCCTCAGGATTGTAGTAAGTTATATCTTTGGCAGGAGAGGGGGAGACAGGTGTCTGATTGTCCTACACATGTTGCAGAGCTGCCAACTTTTCAAAAAACCTTGGAGTGAGATTTTGTCGGGGGTGACCAACATTTTACCGCGCACGCAGCCACACACGTTGGTGGGTATAATATCAGGACATTTGAATTAATGTGGCGTTGTACCCATGTTGTACCCTGCATTCTGGCCTGGCAAAGGTCTTTTACGAGACATCTTTGCTACCGTAAAGAATTAAAATGTTTTTTAATAACTCTACTCTCATTTACAAAAACATGCCTAATTCTATTACACAAATGTCCTGTCTTTATGTTAAATTCTTTAAAATACATCTTACTTGGTCAAAGTGCTGTTTGGAAATTTTTTGAGAGGGTCCTTTTCCTAGGCCTATAAATAAAGTGATAAATGCTATGTGGGCAGCCTTAACAAACAATGCTCTGATGTGTTGAGCATGCAGGATACCAAGAGGTTAACAAGATGCTCTCCTGCTGCTTGTTATGACAGCTGAGTTTACATCACCACACAAAATCACACGCACAAACACAACACATTATTTCAAGATGTAAAGTTTAAGAGAGTGAGTACTTAATTGAACCACATGTCATTAACAGGGCTCTTAAGTTTTGAAGATGGGCAAGAGTGACATATCTATCCAGGATGCTTTATTTTCATTGGTTGCTGGATTAAATCTTACCCAGATAGGTTATTTTCTGATTGGCTATTGTGTAGCCCATTTCTTTTTTTTGATTGGCTGATAAGTGGCTCCTCACAGCAGAACTCCAGGGGAGCGCTTGATTCCTCCACGGTGAGGGCAGCGCGGCTCATGTTTGCGTGCTGCGGCACATTAAAACATTAAATAGCAGTGTTTTTCAGCGTGAGAAATACGATGTGTGGCGGAGTGCGTGACGTAAGACCTAAATGTGACTGTCACGCTCAATGCGTGACACTTGAGAGCCCTGCATTAACACACCGTAGTCTCTGCTCGTTGTGTCTGTTTGAAAATCTTCTTCTGTTGCTGACTCCGGGACTCTGGGGTAAATAGGATGTGTATGCAGCGAATAGGTTTACAGATGCGCTCCTTAGCGCCATCTATCGTCGCGGAGTTTGAAAAGGAACCAACGCGCCTCGGCCCAAAATCAGAATTTCTTTTGCCGTGAGAAATTGGTTGTGTGGCGTGAGAGCGTGTGAAAACATGCAAAAGCGTGTGTCACACGGTCAAACCGTGAGAGTTGGCAGCTCTGTGTTGTACATTAGGCTACCGTTCGCTAGCTATCGTCAATTAAATGAGACAATTAGCGTGAGTGGAGTAGACGGATCTCTAGCGAGTTAATGAGCTGAAGAAGTGTTGACAGTTGTGAGAATTTGTTGATTTGAGTCGTCTTAGCTATGATATAATGCTAATCATTACAGCATTATTATAATTATTTGTATTAATATTATAAGAGTGACGGTCCAGTAATGGCGACGATATTGATTTGGGACTGTTGTTGTGTTTAACTACAGAGATACAAGTACATATTCACAAATCAACTCTGGATGCACGGACAGTGCATGAAACTAAATGTATAAACTTCAAATTAAAACAAACTATTTTGTACAAAACTTTAGGTTGGGGTCATGACATGTTCGGAAGTGTTATTAATTCTATCATGTCTGTAATACTCTCACTTTATTTCAGGAATGGACTACATCAAGCAGCACATGGAAGAACCCTCCCTGCAGCTATGTGATGCCACCAGGTCCAGTTCATCTGATGAAGAGGACTTCTTCTTCATCTCAAGCGCATGACAGCAGCAAACAGCTGGATGGAGACGTGGATCACGTTGACTTGCTGAAATGCTTCCCAACTGTGTGCTGCTGTCTGTGAAGCTAGACACACTCTACCTGCACCATCAGGGCCTGTGAAGCTAGACACACTCTACCTGCACCAGGGCCTGTGAAGCTAGACACACTCTACCTGCACCAGGGCCTGTGAAGCTAGACACACTCTACCTGCATCAGGGCCTGTGAAGCTAGACACACTCTACCTGCACCAGGGTCTGTGAAGCTAGACACACTCTACCTGCATCAGGGTCTGTGAAGCTAGACACACTCTACCTGCACCAGGGCCTGTGAAGCTAGACACACTCTACCTGCATCAGGGTCTGTGAAGCTAGACACACTCTACCTGCACCATCAGGGCCTGTGAAGCTAGACACACTCTACCTGCACCATCAGGGCCTGTGAAGCTAGACACACTCTACCTGCATCAGGGCCTGTGAAGCTAGACACACTCTACCTGCATCAGGGCCTGTGAAGCTAGACACACTCTACCTGCATCAGGGTCTGTGAAGCTAGACACACTCTACCTGCATCAGGGTCTGTGAAGCTAGACACACCTCTACCTGCATCAGGGTCTGTGAAGCTAGACACACTCTACCTGCACCATCAGGGCCTGTGAAGCTAGACACACTCTACCTGCACCATCAGGGTCTGTGAAGCTAGACACACTCTACCTGCATCAGGGCCTGTGAAGCTAGACACACTCTACCTGCATCAGGGCCTGTGAAGCTAGACACACTCTACCTGCATCAGGGTCTGTGAAGCTAGACACACTCTACCTACATCAGGGCCTGTGAAGCTAGACACACTCTACCTGCATCAGGGCCTGTGAAGCTAGACACACTCTACCTGCACCATGTGAACTCCTCTTCAGCATCGCAGGACTCGTCTTCAGCCCCAGAAGAGCGACACTGAAATCTGTCCATTTTGAAAATCAACTTCTTTTGAAGATGAACAATACATTTTTCACTTTAAAGTGATGATTCTGGTTGTTACTTTTGGTTCTGCTTTTTTCTGTGTTAATCGTGTTTTTATATTTTAGTAATTTCATAGTATTCATATATTGCTAAGTTCATCCTAGCTCATACTCCTTGTTCATGGCGGCCACAGCACCCAAACAAATAAACTTCATAATTCTCAAAATTCTGACCTTGTTTTTTTATCAACAGCATTTACTTTTACTTTTACTTTCAATACTTAAGTACATTTAATATCAGAAAATTACTTTTGATACTTAAGTAAAAAAAAAATCAGATACTTTAATACTTTTACTCAAGTAGTATTCTCATAGGTGACTTTTACTTTTACTTGAGTAATTTTCCAGTCAAGTATCTTTACTTTTACTCAAGTATGACTTTTGGGTACTTTATACACCACTGGTTTCTAATCTCTGTTCACAGTACCATCGTCATTATATACTCGTCACGAAAGTCAATTAGTTGTTGTCGGTATTGTGTGGCTGTTGCGTTGCGAACAAGCATCGCTAAACATGTTTCAAAGTGTAAATATCCGAACAAGGTAACCAGTTGTTTCAGATCCCCTCCGCCAAACTGTTCCATGAAACAAAAGATGTGACGTAATGGTTGAATATATCAATTACTTGAGTTGAAACTAATATCTGGCGGTGCAGCGCACAGACTGCGCGGCTTAGAGTGCAGTTTCATTTTGCGTGACAGAGATCGAAACCAGGTCGGGCGATCTTTTTATTTTTATTTTTTATTAAATGTATTTCTTCCTACGTGGCTGTGATGCACTGCTCACTTATACAATCGTAATCGCCGAAATGGATATGAACGGAGGCTTGAAGATCTCCAGCAATATGTTTGTGAATGTGTGACGAATCTGGTGAGCGAGACAGAGCCCCGCTGCAGATGTGAAGAGAACACAACACACGCACGCGTAGGGAAACCAGTAGGTTTGAAAACCAGTAGGGGTGTAACACCGGCATTGGTCTCCCATTATCGATCACTTCACGTTTGGATTGAAAGTCCACTTTTGAGAAATGTTTGATCGTAACGGTATTAATTATTGGAGGGCGTGTGTTATCAGCAAACGTTCGCGTTATCGTGTTAACCCATTATTAAACTGAGCATATCGATTTTTAATCCATTATTAAACTTAGCATATAGCTACGCTAGCTTAGCTACATAATCTTCCATTGTCACCCTACATTGAGGCAGAGGTCGTGTTTGCCTCCCCTCTTAATGTGGCTTTATGTCAGCTCAGCAAATTCAGCGATTTTGTTAGTGCCATTTGTTTCATTGTGTAAACCAGCTTTCACTATATAAATAATCTCCATTGCCATCCCATTTAGCTGATGAGGTTCAGAGTCAGACCGGTTCAGAGGCTGGTCGTCTGTCTGGGTCACAGGCTACAGCACGTCTTGTCCACCTCCTCATATCTTTGTGTTCAGGCATCCTCCACCCCATCTGAGAGTGTTCTCCACGGCTGGAGACACAATAAGTCCTGAGAGATTGCGTATCCTCCCGGAGAAAGCAGACATGCTTATTTTTCTGCACAACAATTGTTGATGATCCATACAATTGATGGTTGCACACTTGGTATTTGCCACTGCTAGTTTCATTTTTGGCAGCTCAGTTCATATACCCTTTAAAAAAAAGGAAGGAGCACTGTAATTTCTAGGAACATGTTTAAATTAAACAGAATACATTTTATTTAAGTTATGTAAGTTTTATTTTAAGTTCAAGAGTAATATCGTATAAATGTTTTTGCTTATTTAAAAAAAGTAAATGTGTATGTATACATACTGTGTGTGTGCAGCATTATATAAAAGAAAATTAATGTGAATAAACCCGTTTGTGCTCTTTTTTTCACCCCTTGCCCAAAAGAATCGATAAGAAAATCGATAAGGAATCGAATCGATAAGCAGGAATCGATAAGGTATCGGAATCGTTAAAATCTTATCAATTCTCATCCCTACGCAGGACAGTTCGAGTCGGATTTGTATCGGTTGGTCGCTTCTCGTTAGACCCCTCTCGGACTCTGGCGTTCCCACGCATCCGGGGAAGTACGTCCGGGAAAAAGACTGTGTCCTCGTTGGACGGGTTCGTCGCAGACCCAGAAACAAGAAATACCCGGAAACAGGAATATTATGTTAGCTTTGTGACGGCCCTCCCCGGACCTGTAAACGAGAGCGGGTTTCCATACCATCTTTTGCCTGATTTTTTGCTGGAAATTGGAAGATAATCCGCTTTGCCAGGTAACGGAGACCTAGGAAAATAAGAAGAATACCGTTACGCAGGATTGCGTTCACCTAGGAAATTAAGAAAAGATCACGTTAAGCCGGGCAACGTAAACCGCTAACTATTACGTTAAGATAGGCAACGTCAACCAGGGAAGTAGAAACTTCACGTTAGTTAAGGGCAACGTGAAACCAGAGAATGCTAGAAGAACACGTTTAGGCGAGACAACGTAAAAGCAGGAAAATATTCTTCTTCTTCTTTTAGATTTAAGGCCAGCATAGCCGCGACATGAACACCACCACCAGTTATATGTAAACCTTACCAATTTAAGGTTTCAGGGACCTTTGACTTGACCATATGGTGTCGAGGTCCAGCCGGATGTCGGAGCCAACGGCAGAGGAGGACCACCTCCCCATTCTCTGGAGAGTTGAGGCGGAGATGCCTTGGCGGCCGCCGAAGTAGCAGCCCCTATCCGGAAAGAATGCCCCGAGTAGTTTGGCTAGGCTAAGTTGCTATTTGGGAGGATAACCTTCCAATGACCCCGGAACCAAGTCTGAGATATGGCCACCTTCCCCGGGGGAAGGAAGAGAGGAGCAGAGGAGCCAGTCTTAGGCCGAACCAAGAGGTACTCAAGCATGCTTCATGTTAGTTAAGGGCAACGTGAAACTAGAGAATGCTAGAAGCCCACGTTTAGATGAGGCAACGTAGAAGCAGGACATTGAGGAAACACAAGAAAACGGATCCCCTCGCACGAGCATGGTTCCACACGTCCGTGTTTAGCGAGCGGATCTGGAACCTTAGCTATGGTGAGATACGGCTGTACATAAGATGACTGACAAGTCACTGCCAACCAATACTTGAAACGGACACCACACCCAATTTATATGAATGACTTACCATATAGTGTCGGACTTCAATGATTTGTGACTGGCCAACATTAGGTTGAGGTCAGGGTAAAGGTCTACAGCTGTCCCCTTCCCGGCATCAGTGCAACTGTGATGCCTAGGGGTTAGCCAAAGTAGCAGCCTCTGTGCTACCCCTTTGACCTACATAATGCTTCGTTGATCGCAGAAAGGAGGCCCTCCCGTCCCAAAGCTGCCTAGATACTTGGAGTATTGCCCGGGAAGACCATCCAGGATCCGAAAATGGCCTGAGGTGTTTAGGAAGCTGAGCGTCTCCTAAGCTAATGAAGTTGCTTAACGATCACCATTGACGGACTGCAACTGTGTCACCGCGGGAGGCCAGTAACCCCCCAAAACCACGGATGGCCTGCATCCGTGTAGCCCTTGCCTGCATCAGGGAAATGCACCATCAGCCTTTGCAGCAAACGCAACTCCATACAGAACTTGTCCAACAACCTGCCCCGCAGGTCATACCGGCCCGTCAAGATAGATAATATCGGGAAAATTTTGAGATAGGCCGATGCCATATCCAGAGAGTAGGCCATAAACGCGCATTCGTCAGGTATGATACCTCTGACGAATGTACCAATGGCCAGGAGAGTGAGTAAGCGTAAACTCTTTTACTTGTTCTTGCGTCCTAGACCAAGCCTCCGCAGACGCCCACGACTATACTGCCGCGCTCACACCAAAGCGTTTATGCAGCCCTTTATGCAAGGGTCAAGACCCAGCCGATAACATCCTCCCGCTGGACCTACCCCTGATAGATACTTACTCTCTATTCTACCTTCTTACCTCTCGAGTCATTCCACATGCAACAGTACTAACCTGCCAATCAGATTGCCCGCTGAATTACTCCTCAGGTGTCCAGCACCCAGCTAGAGGTGAATATGAATTGCCACACTGAAGTTGAAATCCTGTTTCTTCTGAAAACTTATTACCACATTTAAAGACGAGCTGTTGAATTAACGTTTAATGACTATTTAAAGAAAACATTAAACCCCACGCCTACTAAATATATGCTACCTCGCTTATACTTCTAAATGGTGTATCCTAACAAGCCCACTCTGGCTTTTACCTTATTCTGCTACCCAACTACAAATATGTGACCAAGCAAAGCCATCTTACCACAAACTGGTAGGCAGAAAGAAAGTCAATCTTTGAAAGTCTCAAGTTTCCAACAGATCGACTCCCACTCCCCAACTTAGCGGCTCAATGCTTGCTTCTGCCTGCCATTAGAGGCTCAATGCTAGCTCCAGCCAGTCTTACAGGCCCAACGCTTGCTCCAGCCTTCCGAGGCTTAATGCTTGCTCCAGTCTTCCGAGGCTCAATGCTTGCCTCTGCCTGCCATTAGAGGCTCAATGCTCGCTCCGGCCAGCTTTTACAGGGTCAATGCTAGCTCCAGCCAGTCTTACAGGCCTCAATGCTCGTGCCAGCCTGCCTTCCAGACCCACGGCTCGCTCCAGCCAGTCTCACAGGTCCAACGCTTGCTCCAGCCTTCCGAGGCTCAATGCTTGCTCCAGTCTTCCGAGGCTCAATGCTCGCTGCGGCCAGCTTCTACAGGGTCAATGCTAGCTCCAGCCAGTCTTACAGGCCCCAATGCTCGTGCCAGCCTGCCTTCCAGACCCAAGGCTCGCTCCAGCCAGTCTTACAGGCCCAATGCTTGCTCCAGCCTTCCGAGGCTCAATGCTCACGCCAGCCTTACCGGCTTAATGTTTGCTCTAGTCAGCCTTAAGGGGCACCGCGTTAGTCCCGGCTGTCCTGTACAGGCTGACACTTGCCCCGGACTACATCGGCTCTATTGACTTTACAGACTCAATGACTTCGACCTTCTTTATAAATATAACCTAAAATATAAAATATTTATTTTCATTTGTATACAATATATAAATATATTTATATTTTATTCTCCCTGACATCCTCCCACTAAATGTACTTACCGTGGTAGTCAACTACGTTACGTATTATTTAGTGGCAACTGCATCCTTAAGTTAACCTAAATTAGAAACCTTTATTTACACTACGTATCCATTGATACAACTACCAGGCTATGTCAACACAGAATACACGTTAGATAATGCGATGTCACGACCAAGCCGCGACCCTAGCGGGACTACCAGAGTAATCGCCGGCTGCGATACTTCTCCTGACGCGTGCATGCCTGGCGCCGTCCTACCGCGACATTAACGTTTGTATTAACTGCTGCCCCGTTATGTCATTTCACAAGCGGCATCACTTTCAAACACGCTCCCCTTCCGTGACTGGAAGGACTGGTTCGTACTGCTTGAATCGAAAAGACGGTCCGGAGCTTCGGGCGCGAGTCTGAACTCAGCGTGCACTTATTTAGTGTTCCGGTTCACCTCACGGAGCCCAGTTAGCGCCGCCGAAACAACGTAATAAAGACACAGCGGTTACCGGGATTTGAAGAGAGCATCGATGGTGTGCATGACGCTACACCGTGACTGCAGGGCGGAGATGATGCCGTTGTCAATCGTAGAGGAGACGAATTCCTGGCGTACCAAATACCAGAAGCGCCGTGCTCCTCTTCACCTGCAGCCTCGGCATACACCCGCTCTTCCGGTCCCGTCGCCGTAGAGGGAGCAGCTGATAGCAGCTAACTAACTAGCCATACTTGCTAGTGGAGCAGGAGAGGAGGCTCGCTGCTAGAAACACCGCACTGGGTGAGTACACCTGAGCAGGGCAGCCCGCCGGCTGCCACTGAACACACCTCTCCACGAGATAACCACAATCGGAATCTGACATGTTTCAGCTCCCAATAATTAGATGCAATCAGCAGAGGACCAATCTCCCCATACGAAACGACGCGAGCTGAAACGACAACTGACAGCAGCAGAGAACAGAACTTTAAAGTGTTACCAACGACTCTGTGATAGGCTTATCCAACTGGGCTGGCTCTAAATGGTTGGTTCATTCATCGGGCCCGCCCCCAATCAGCTAATGGAGTAATCGCTGCAAGACTTGTGAATGAACCAGCTGTACCCACTGTCTTCCTGTCTGAATTTTCGCTAAGCTACATTTAACTCATCACCGTTTCAGATGACATCATCATTTCCACCCTCAATTGTAGGCGAGTCCCAACAATGTAGGAAAGATATGTTGGTCCCCACAATGACATTAATCAAACGTACACACACACACACACACACACACACACACACACACACACACACACACACACACACACACACACACATACCCACTCTTCCTATTCAATTACTCTGGATTCATGACCACACACAGCTTATCCATCATGTCTTCCACTGAGCTAAAATCCCCCGACACACCAGCGGTCTTACAGTTGATCCCTCATCCTTATCTTAGCACTGACTTCCCTGCTCAGTGTGTGTGTGTGTGTGTGTGTGTGTGCTACTGCAGTGGCTTTGAAGTGCAGCTGCATGTGCAAAATGTATGCGATCCACTGCTCTCCGAAATGAATATGAATATTTTTGTAAAGCAGTGTTTGTGTGTAAATTCTTATTGTCCGCAGTCTTTTGTCTCTGATGAGCCGCTTTGTTCTCGCGGTTTTGGTCGTCGCTCATCCGTCAGACGCTCATCTCCCAGCAATTCATCATCATGAAGAAATGCTATCTCATAATTCATATCGGGTGTCGTTTCCATCAAAAAACACAGACAGCGGTTGCATATTGATTCGTTGTCATTTACACGACGGACATCACACTCTCTGAGGTAGTTTCTTGAGACCTCATCCCACATTTGCAAAACGTGTTCAATAATGTGAGATCCTGATTCTTGTTGATTTCAAGAGATTAGCGGCAGTGACTCATCTCTTCCCTCATCCATTTCTCTGATTTAGACGAGCATCTACATATTTGTGCTGTAAGTGATTCAGGATGAAGTATAAATGAGATTTTCAGGCCTTATTTTCTCCACACATTTCCCTATGATACTGTGCCATAAATCTGAGAGACATTTTTACCGTGTTCCTCATTAATTCAAAAAGCGCCACCTTAAAAATATCTCACCGGTTCTTCAGAAAACCCGTGGGCTCCAATGTTCACAAGCAGAACAAAATAATACAGAAATAATGAGGAAAACCTGAGTTTGTGTTCCTGTACGTTTTTTTTCAGTCTCACTTCAACAGATTTATTAAACTACAAAAAGTTATTTTTAAAATAAGAGACACATCCCGTCATTTCTCAGTCCCGTTGTATCTCAGTCTCTCACATTGGGTGAAAGTAGAGTGACAGAAAAAATTTACAACAACAAAAAAACATATTATAAAATTTGGTCTCTACTATTTTATTCATATATTCCACCACTTTTGAAAACCTAAGGCTTTGGTAAACCAATTTCCATCACCATAAACATTTCATATGAGTAAAGATATGTTTTTACAAGAGATTTAAAGAATTTTAATAAATCAGACATTCATTTTTCAGCTCTAGGGCAAAATTACCTCTTTACACTGAGCCTGAAGACAATGGTGCTTCATTGTTTAAAGAGCTGAGATTATTCTGAAACGTTTAATGTATGAAACATGGGTAAATATCAAATGCAAGTTGAATTCAAGAGATTATGTAAAATTGAGAAAAATACCTTTTTATTTCAATGTGATTAATTTATGCATTATTTTCGTGCTCGGAAACATTGACGCTCTATTAACATCACATTTAAAAACGATACGTTCGTGAATTATTCTCGGGGAGGTACAAAATAAACCCCTGCTGTGAAAAAGCCCTTTTCAAGATTATTCTCAGATGTTTGAACTTTCTTCTTCTTTTTGAGACAGAAAATGACCCAAAAAATGAAATGGTTTCCAGTGTTGGAATTTATAGACTGGATCACGACTTGGCGCCCCGGTGATCGTGGGGGCAGAATCCGGCGGCTCTGCGGCGGCAAACACTCTCAGTGGGGCGCTATTTGGCGAGAACAGAACGTCTCTCGGAACGCTTCGTGCTCCTCGGCCTCCAGCGGAGAAGACTTTCGGTTCTGTTTTTCCCCTCGCGGCCGTTTGCACATTAGGGAGGGCACGTCTATTTTAAAAAAAGGCATCTTTTCAACAACAAGGCCATTAAAGTACTTTCCAGAAGACATACATGATAGACATCGAAGAAACACTTTGAAAAATAGACTTTTAGAGGATATTTGTATATCACTTTTACAAATATCCTCAAAAAATCTATTTTTTTGGCGACTTGTGGAAAAAATGTGCTCGCTTTTGGCCCTTTTATTGCTCGTTGTATGAAAACAGCTTAACGCTCCCTTGAAAGCCTCGTGGGGGCGCCTGTGTCGGTCTCAATGCCGAGGCCGGTGATAAAATGTCAGTATTTGACGCCCCGACTACTTATAGTTGCTCGAAAATCAAAGATCAATTCCATCATTTGAACCTTCAAATGCATATTCTGATGTTGCAACACAAATTTAATACAGAATATTCAGACTTTATAGCAGATTTACAACATAACCGCCCCCTGAAGAACGTGTTCTGCATGTGCACCACGCTCGCCGCTCCTTTGAAGCTGCCGCTCTTTTGTATGTCTTTGTAGGGCGAAAGACTGTTTTTCATTCAGGGATTCTTCAATGTATAATGAATGTATTCACTTTTATCTCTATACAGCAGACAGCCCCGCTCACTGTTCTTCTGCAAATGCAGCTTCGGCTTCTAAACGCCACATGCAGTCTGAGGGGGAAAAGAGGAGGGCGGTTAAAGGGGGAAATAAAAGAACATTTATCTCCAACCAACAGTGATTGAAGCGTATCAGCATTCTGAACTCCAGGATGTTATGACAGTTAAATCCGGTTCAAACTGAGGACCTTACAAGTAAAGACAAAGAATATTGAAATAACCTTCCCAAAGACTAACAAAGAGGTCAAACACACACAAAAATGGACACGTCTTTTGCAAGACAAACATGCTAAACACACAAAACAACACCACACCGCCAGTAGAGTGCTGAATGACTAGAGCGTTGTGCAATAACGGCATTTGACACGGTGTCGGGCTCCGGTGTCGAGGCGTTGCTGGTAATCCCTCTGGGGGGAATTGGAGCCATTATGGAGATGAAGCCGGCGCCGCCCTTTACCCAGCTCTGCCGTGTGGCGAGTGACCTCTAAGCGCTGTCGAGGCAATTAGAAGGCAATGAAATCGTTGGAAAACACCCACTTGGATTATTCGTATTTTTTTGTCTTAATGGAATGAGGAGGCGCTTTATGGCATAGGGGGGGAAACTTATTTTCATCCTAATAAATGGGGTTTTTCTATCTATATGGCAGGACGGGGGTGAAGCATGTGAACAAATCTCTTTCCCAGACAACGAAGCAGCGTTGTGAATTATGTTTCAAAGGGGATATGTGATTTGTTTGCATTGGACATTTAAAAGAAATTCGTTTCAAACTTGTCCACCAGAAGTCGAAAAGAGATCGTGGGTTGTGGAACGGTCCAAAAAACACAGGGCTTTCCCTTCAGGATCGTTAACATATGCAAGTACTTTAGTTTTGAGTTTTCTTTCAATTAGAGAAAACCCACTTCTTTTTAATCGTCGATGAGAGTGCAGTATACGGTTGAATGGGAAGGTTCTTTCCTACACTCAAAGAAATGACTCATTGGATGAACTCAATTAAATTGTTGGCAGGTTTTCCATCCAATAATTATATGCAACTCCAACTCAAATTTAGCACATCAGTTCAATAAAATGTAATTAAGTTAGTCCAACTCATTTGTATCAAATACATCTCAAATAAAATAACGATACTCATTAAATTAAATTAATTTGTGTTTGTCCAACTCAAAATATAAACTAACTAACTAACAAAATTTGCAAACTCCACACAGAAGGAAAGCCCCGACTGGGAATTGAACCCAAGGCCCTCTGGCTGTGAGGCGACAGTGCTAGCCACTACACCACCGTACAGCCAAGAAAGTGTCTTCACCTCATGCAAACAACTGATTTTCAGCTGGCGCATGCGCAAAGGGTAGTCCTCAATGAAACACATTTATTTTGAGTTGATATGCACACCATCTAACCTAAATAAATCTAATAAATGAAAGTATTCATAAATTTTGTGTTACACCCATTAAATATAAATATCTATTTTTGTAATTGATTTATTTAAATGTATCAAACAATATTTAATTGTGTCACCTCGAAGAAGGGCTTGAATCGTTTTTGTGAGTGTAACCTAAATAAATCTAATAAATGAAAGTATTCATACATTTTGTGTTACACCCATTCAATATAAATATCTTCGTTTTGTAATTGATTTATTTAAATGTATCAAACAATATTTAAATGTGTCACCTCTAAGAAGGGCTTGAATCGGTTTTTTGAGTATAGGAGACCGGAGTTGCACCACGATAAATCCCCCCCGAGGCGAAAGCTCAACGTTGCCGCGGCCTGGTGAGCCACCGGAGGACCGCGACATCAAACCGCCAACGGGCTTCGAAGCTCCGCGTTGAGAGATTTCCCTCCACGACGTCGTAAACGGTCCCTTTCCTCATCGGTATGCTCTCTGACGCCTTGAAACGAGCATCCCCTCAACGAAATGAAGGCTGACACTGATCATATTCCACTGTTTGGGAATCACACACAACTCCGCACTGGCAGCTGGGTCATCGGCAGAAGACTTAAGGGGGCGTTAACGCTCAAAGACGCCCTGCTGTTATCCATCTGTAGCCTTTGGCACGCAACTTGCCCTTGCTTAGTTTCGAGAGTTCATCTCTTGAATATGCACAGTCTCTTTAGTTAGAGGTACGTCTTCAAGGAATTTATTCAAAGGCACTATACTTCAAAAGCGTGCATACATAGTGTGTACTATACTTGACGAAAGTCATTTGCATAGATTTGTATGCATTTATAAACCCTCGCGTTCCTTCACGCACACGCTTCGCATTCCTGCCGGTCCGCTCGTCTTCAATAAGCGGGAAGGTCGGAGCGTGCAGGCGCGTGAATAATTTATTATTTGAACGCTGATGAAAATGGCCGTGTCTGCCTGACGGAATTATGCAGCGGTTTTCGGAAGCCGTGCGCATCTTGATGCCGCCGTAAAACGAGGCGATTCTGGAATGTCACCGGAGATGTGTTCCGGGTGACGTCACGGCCGGATGCATAATGCATGTTTTGGAACGTTGACGCCGAGGGAGAACGGGGTCCTCGTGAAGCGTTGATTGCACGATGCAACATTTGCAAGTCTAAACAGAATGTAATAAAGTCGAGTGTGCGAAAGACAAAAGGGTTTGGGGGTTGGTTGGTGTCGACCTACCGGCTACTAGCAAAACCAGACCAGCGATTCAGACTGGTGTCACGGATGATGTTCTGTTACCTTCAGGCTGCAGCTGACCTTTGAGTCCGTCAGGAGCCGAGTGATTATTCCTGTAGAGATCCCTAAAGAGCTTTCCTTTGGGACAGGAGCCACCAAGGCTGGGGGGGGGGGGGGGGGGGGGGGGATAAGAGGGGTTGGGAGGGAGTGGGGGGATAGAGTAATGCGAGCCGCGAGTGCACAGCCTCGCTCAAAGGCCATCCATACCATAATAACAGGACTCAGGATTGGCAGTGTTCCAAAATGCAAAAGGCTCTCTCTGGAACCAGTGTTAGGTTTGTCCGTTCTGGGCTTCTGTAGAAACGTGAACGTGCAACGTGGCATGCGGGGAAAAAATTAATTTATGCTTTTATCTTGAGCGTCTATTCACAACCTTCAAAAAATTTCATTTTGAGAGCAATTTATTTTCTACATTTCCAGGTCTCTGAGGAGTAACGTCATCCAGCCGAAGCATACACTATTATTTAACATATTTCTTTTTTTATTTAAATTAATTTAAATTTTTTATGATAAGACAAAAGACAATACATAGATATAACACCTAGAGGACGAGGAAATAATATATATATATTTTTTAAATAAATAAATAATGGAACCTCTCTCTTCCTCATCGTGACCCTCACACATAACGCCTCACGGTTGTTTTTCATCTTTGATGTTCATTACGACGAGAAATTGTAAAACATTTTTAGAGGATCAACTCGCAATGGAATTTTTTTAAACTCACCAACAAGGAATACAAATCGCAGACGCAATGTGATGCAAACTGGACGTTTTAGGAGATGTGAGTTTCAGTGTAGAAACCTTTTCCTGTCTCATTGGGTTAGGGAGTTTATGTACGACAAAGCTCAATATTAACCAAAACATTTGCCTTTTATTTCTTGAAAAAGGAGAAACACACTGAGTGAGTTGAAGCTGAAGTGTCCTTTTTGATTAGTTTGAATGGCATTAAAGGGCATGGTGTGCAATTCCAGTACGTCTCATGCTTATCAAACTTTCATATTGGTTCATTGTTCTACATCAATCAGGCTCCATGAACGTACTTTATACAATTTCCATCCATTTACAATACAATATATACTTAAAGCTACAACCAGGAACCTTCATGTTTGCGTTTCCAGTTTCCGAGTCTGATCGTCGGCCCCGTGCAGTTCCGTGCCTCCATTGGAAGCACATGGTGTGTATATATATATATATACAGTATGCTCACTTTTGTTTGGAGAAAAAAGACAATGGAAGAACAAAATAAACTCGAGTGTCTTCCTTTGCTTCATTTGCCTCTATGGCTGCTCGGGCACCCTGACAGTTACTAAAGATGCGTAGCTTATTTGATATCTTCCTCTTATATTTTTCTGTCTGTAAATGCCAGATGGTGATTTTGTCCAAAGGAGCTTGTGATGAATAACACTTTCACCCTTCCTCCGGGCTCCAGTCTGTAAGGTGTTGAGCAGTGGCTCCTCAGATCACCTTATTGGGAGATGTTGAGCGAGATAAAGAAAAGGAAAAAAGCAACATTCCCACCGTTGACTGATCTCCGTTGGATTCCTCTCGACAGACGGAGAGGCGGAGGCCGTGAATCAATCCATCTGGGAGCGCGAGCCCGGAGACAATACGACCCTCGACTGGTTGGACGAGGACAAAGAGGCACGAGGAGGATTCCTGAAGCTCGAGGAGAGAACAATGGCGACAACAACACGAGCGAACGTAGGTCTTTTATCCGAGAGTCACATGGGGGCACGATAACAGCCCGTCACCTTCGGGTGAATCCACGAACACGACTCAGAGAGAAGCTGCTGGCAGCCACTGGATTTATTTTATTCATCAACGATTACGCTGGTCTGTTTTTTGGGGTACATTTGATTTCCACTATCTGTTGATTGTAAGAGTTTATGTATAACCTATAAACTCAAATGCAAAGTAAATGTATTACATCTACTATTCTCAAAAACTAACCCACAATTAATCTATTTCTCTTTTTGTATCATACATATATTTATATATATATACTGTAAATACACACATACATAGATATATACAGTACATATATATACTTATACATATATATACGTATATATACATACATATATATATATACAGTACAAACATATATATATATTCATATATGTATATACATCCATATATACAAATATATATATACATACATATACATATATATATACGTATATATATATACTTACATATATATATACTGTATATACATACATATAAATATATATATACATATATATATATGTACATACATATATATATGTAAATATATATATATATATACACATACATATATATATATGTATATATTACACATACATATATATATGTACATATAGGCATATATATGTACATATATATATATATACGTATATATATATATATACACACATATATGTATAGTATCTGTTCAGAACTTGCATTTCTAATACATTTCATTGTGTTTCTACCTTCATATCAGGAGTCTGAGGCCGGCTGGCCTTCAGGGGCGTCTGGCGGACCGAAGGGTTAAAACAGACGGCGTGTCGTTCACCGTGGTCACGTGATGAAGCTAATGAGCCCGGTGCGTCTGTAAATGTGGGTTATAAATAAGTCCCGACATTCACATTAAAGCTCTGCTCCCTCCTCCTCTTCCTCAAGCCTCCTCGTTCCTGATACTCCTCAGCTTCTTCGCCCTCTCCAGGACGTACCCGGCGGTGACAGTCGGACCTCTGATGCGGCGGCGCCGGCGGCCTCGCTGCTTTTCACCAGCGTCACGTGGAGGAGGGTCTGACTGGCCTCCCAGAACCGCCCAGGATGATGTCGCCGCCCTCGGAGAGAAGCCACGAGTCCGAAGCGCCGCTTCGTGAGAGCTCCCGGCCCGGCTGCTCCGTCACATCCAAACGTTCTCAGCCGGAAGCCAACGAGAGCTCATTGTGATTTATCGGTTGTCACACCTCATTACTTTTCGGGTTTTGTTTTTATACTTCTAAGCTCTCGAGGATGAACAACTTATTTTGTTGCCTTTGCTGTATTTTGATGGAAAGTCAATTTCATGCCGGAGGCTATACGATACGCCAATTAGGAATTCGGGCAAAACCTCGGAGGTAAAAAAACGAGTTCTGAGACGTCGTGAGGACTTTATACCCGACTCAGCATTTTCAAAATGCCTCCCGGAGGCCTGAGCTCGTATTAGCCGTGAAGCTCGGAGTCCCGGTCGACAGCGACGCGCATCTCGTCAGGCAGTTCCAGAGGCGGTGTTGAATTAAATGAAACGTAAAAAAGGAAGTTTTTTGAAATGTTGAAAGTTGTGGCTGTCAAATGCAAAGTCTTTGTTAACCAACACATATATTGGTTTTCTAGGAGCCCTTTTTATATGCATTATTATTTGATAACCATATATTTTGGGTTTAAACCCTCATTTAATGAACATTGTTTAGTGAGAAATTCCATTTTTCTTTCTTATTTTGAAACCTTAGACAACCAGAGTCTGTATAAAAAGACAAGGATGTGACAAAAAAGTCAAAACATCTCAACAACTCTCTCAACAACTCGCACAACTTTGACTGGACTGGACATAAATTATACATAATCATGGAGGATGAGTAGACATACCTGTATATACAATACAATATACAATATAGACAGGACTTTTTTACCCAGAAGGCCGCTGGGTCCCGCGTTAAACCAAATCAATAATCCCACCTTTATTTTGAAAAGCATGTAACGAGCCGAAAACTAGACGTTTTCCTGTGAACGCGGGAAAGTTTATTTTGAAAATAATGGATGAAATGGACACACTTTAAACCAATGGATGCCAGAGAGGAACCCAGAGGGACAATGACTCAGCGTTTATGTATTTGAGGAACAATACTCTCTCATATTGCTGTTGTGACCACATTTAAACTTCCCGTGTCACGGAAGATAAATCTCCATTACTCGAGCGCTCCAGTTGATTGTCTCATATTTCCTGACCGCTCCATTACTTTCGCTGTCGAACACTTGATAACCACATTAAAATACAATTAAAAGTAGCCTAAAAGTTAACAATAGCTAACGGGGGAAGCGTTGACCTCGGGCCCCCTCTCCTGAGAACACTCACGCCCTCCTCTCTAACCGCCTCCTCCAAATATGTAATTAACGGAGGTCGTCCTCCGCGGCCAGCGGTGTCAGTCAACAGAGCCACGAATAAATGAGTCCTCCAAGGTGGCGGCGCGCTCCCCGAACGCCACGCGACACCTAATTGGGCGATGAAAAGACAACGCGACGTTGTCCCTCATAATTGGAATGCAAATTTTAAAAAAGCCGAGCCGTCGCCGCCCGAGTGTCTCCCCGGTGTATTCACGAACCTTCATCGCCTCCGATGGATGGCGTTGGGTGGACTTCTCGGGGTGACCTTTCCCGTGGTCGCCATTAAGTTTGCAGGAGGAGGCTCGAGGGCGAGTTCGGCAGCGGCGCCGAGCGAGAAGGTCACGAGCCGGCGGGAAAAAAAATGAGTGTGGAAGTTTTCGGTGTCAGGTAGTGGATAACGTCACATCTGATATATATATACAGGACTGTCTCAGAAAATTAGAATATTGTGATAAAGTTCTTTATTTTCTGTAATGCAAAAACAAAATGTCATGCATTCTGGATTCATTACAAATCAACTGAAATATTTTATTCTTTTAATATTGCTGATTATGGCTTAAGAAAACTCTAAAATCCTATCTCATAAAATTTTAATATTTCCTCAGACCAAGTAAAAAAAAGATTTATAACAGCTGAGTGTTTGTCAAGGCTCAGGAAACCCTTGCAGGTGTTTCGAGTTAATTAGACAATTCAAGTGATTTGTTTAATACCCTACTAGTATACTTTTTCATGATATTCTAATATTTAGAGATAGGATATTTGAGTTTTCTTAAGCTGTAAGCCATAATCAGCAATATTAAAAGAATAAAAGGCTTGCAATATTTCAGTTGATTTGTAATGAATCCAGAAGAATGACATTTTTGTTTTTTTAATTGCATTACAGAAAATAAAGAACTTCATCACAATATTCTAATTTTCTGAGACAGTCCTGTATATATATATATATTTTTTTTTTAAATGTAGCAATATTTCTTAGTACAATTTATTAAAATCAAATGTTTCTAAATATTTTCAAATGTAATTTTTGTTTTTGTTGTTGCGTAAGTGAAAAAGTTGATTGGCATAAAACATTAGGGGAAACAATTGGAAACAAAATGTTACAAATATTTTCGAAATAAAAATGTAACAAATATTTTTGTTATGTGTTTCAAAATATTTTCTAAATAATTTTGTTTTTAATCACAAAATTTAAATACAAATATTCTAATGAAATATTAGAAAATACAGCAGAGATTTGATG
The DNA here is from genome assembly GCF_029220125.1 of Pseudoliparis swirei. NCBI lineage: Eukaryota > Metazoa > Chordata > Actinopteri > Perciformes > Liparidae > Pseudoliparis > Pseudoliparis swirei. Next base: position 26,502,020 of record NC_079406.1, read on the forward strand.
AAAAAGCTCTCGAGTGTGAACTTCAGGTCAATCTTTTAGTCGATGTGGACAAGAAGACCTGTCAGTGCTGTAAACATGTATGAGCTCCGAAAACAACGAGTTCGTGGGATTCTTTTGTCGCCGATTTAATCAATAATGGAATTCTTTCACTTTCACCAAAAAAAGCCGGGAACAAAAGATCCTTCATGTACCGCTGGCCTCCCGATACCAGAAAGATAATCCCGGCCATCAAAGGCGGACGACGTCAAACGAGAGCCGCTCGATGCCCGAAAGGAGTCCGACTTCACCGAGTTGAGGCGCCGCTGTTGTAGTAATTACTGATTTTGGGGCAGATGCATTTCAACTGGTATCGAGTTTGACGTCTCACGTTATTTCTGACGGTGAAAATATCGAAGCGTCTTGGTATGCAAATGTTTCACTTCGCTAAATTCGCATCGGCGAAAATTCGCGTCAATTGCAACCACTCGAATGTGTGCATTGACTTTGCGTGGGATCGACTGGTTTAGTAGGATGTTGTTTTTAGTGTCTTTATAACAGATTAGAGAAGGGGGGAAATCTCCATGAATTTCCTTTTAGCACCTTTTGCAACCCGACTTCTGTTTATGGACGTAAAGCGTGACGACATGAAGTCAGTCGGCAGCGGGGCGCTCCTCCAAAAAAAGAAGAAAAAGACAAAATATTATACGGGCGCCCCTTCCACAATGAGACGACATGTATTTTAAGCCTCGGAAAACATTAATTTGCCATTTTCCTCTCAATCACCCCCCCCCCCCTCCCCCGCCCCGTGTTTGGAGCGAACGCGCTCCGTAGGGAATCAATTAAATTATGCACGGGTACAAATTGCTACTCGGAGCTGGAGGAAGGAGGTCCTTATCATTAATTTCCCCCTTTCCTCATTATTATCCTGTTTTGATTCAAATAAATAATTGAAAATTTAATATCGTCACCCAAAAATATCTCACGGCGGCGTGTCGGCCCGTCGTTTTTCGGCGTTGTGGCGGGTGAAGCCGGGTTCAGAGAATGGAGCCGCCGCTCTGCTTTTATGCTCTTTTCCGTCTCATCACTAATTCTTTCACATCTATTTTTTAATTGCCATCGCCGTCGTCGTGGCGACGCTGATCAAACGATAGACTCTCGATTGAAAGGTTTCATCCTCGTGTTTTCAAGGCCTTCTCGGCGCCTTTTACCACGATCCGTTATTTCAAGTCACTTTATTTCAAATATTTATCAGTGATGTTGTGATGCGTCCGGGTGGTTGTGAATACGCTGTGAAATATGTAGGAAAATATATGAGACGTATCTAACGTATAACTTGTGAATGGCCATCATATACATATATAATGTTCTCATGAAGTTCTTTTACACAATATATATATATATATATATTTGTATCAATATATTTATACATATAACATTTAATATATAAAACTATTTATATATATATTTATATGTATATAAATAAACATATATATTATAAATACATATATATATATATTTATAATATATATATTTAAATAAACATATATACATAAATATATATAAATAAATATTTGTATAAATATATTTATAAATATATATAAATATATGCCTATATATATTTGTGCAAATATAGTTATATATAACATTTCATATATTAAAATATATTTATATATATATATAAATAAACATATATATATAATAATAAAAAAATATATACAGTACATACTGTAAATGTATATATATCTATGCATATATATTTATGTATATATATATACATATACATAAACTAACTCTCTGTAGCATCATATACTGATGACCTCCTATCTCCCTGAAGATCCACTGTCCCTCATGAAAAACTGTGGGTCTGAAATTTTGTTTTATGTCTCTAATCTAAGTGATTTTTTTCCTCCTCACTTTAAAGCTCCATATTGATCAAACCCACATGTTGCACCGGCAGATCCTTTGATACTAAAAAAGCTCCACAAAGGCTGATAATGAGGAAGGCAGGGTGGGCGTCGGCCAATCAGGGTGTCAACACCCACGAGGAGACACGTGGTCGTGGGTGGGGGGCGGGGGGGGTGCTCAGGATGTTTGATTTCAGAGAGAAGCGTATGGATTTATTTCTCTTCCACGGCAACACACGCGCCCTTTCAAACACTCCGGTGGACCGGTAAATAATTGATCGGCCATCTTTTCCAAGTAGAAGTAGGCCAACGTGTCTGACAGCGCGGGCGAAGGGGGACCTCATTATGGAATACAACCCTGATCACGACCCCCCCCCCCGGCCTTCCTTGTTGTTGTGTTCTGAGTGCAGAGATGAAAACAGGTTTCTACTCTCTTCCTGAATGAGTGTCACTTTATATCCTTTCACAATCAACCCACAGATGTTAGCTTCAGCAGTGGGACAATTTATCTGTTAATTTGGTTTTTTATAATGTCAAAATCATCGAATAGTTGTTAATCTATCATTCTGCGTCGAATCGTTTGACATCATTTCTTATCTTGATTGGCCAGAAAAGTCTATAAATGAAAGCCCACTTTCCCCTTTGAGTCCTTAAATATAATACCCAGCCTTCTCGTTCACAATGTGTGGGTTTCATTCAATAAAAGTAACACAGGGATTATTATAATGTTGTTAAAAGGGTTCAATGTGCATATGTGGATGTATAACCACGGTACATCGCACGACTCCAGTGAGCCGTCTGCAGGAGGAACAGTTTACAATTTAATTATAAACAGGATGGTTGGTTTTCTGTTTGTGAGAGAAAAAAAAATCTGTTGGATAAGTGAAAAACTCAATCGGTATTAAATATAAGAATATAATTTGTTTTCAAAATGTTGAAAATAAAAAAGTTACCAATATTTTTTCCATAAAAATTGTTCAAATACATTTTTTACAAATATCTAAAAAACATTTTTTTTTAAATCTGCTGCAAAAGTGAAAAAGTCACTCGTCATAAAATATTTGAAAAAATAATTGAAAAAGAAAATTGAAAATAAAAATCACAAATATTTTCCAAATAAAAATTGTTAAAATAAAAATTTTACAAATATATTTTAAAATGTTTTTCTAAATGTTTTGAAAATATATATTTTTTTAATCACAAAATAAAAATATTCAAATAAAACATTAGAAAATACAGCAGCGATTTGATGAAAAAGCTCTCGAGTGTGAACTTCAGGTCAGTCTTTTAGTCGATGTGGACAAGAAGACCTGTCATTGCTGTAAACATGTATGAGCTCCGAAAACAACGAGCTCGTGGGATTCTTTTGTCGCCGATTTCATTTCATCAATAATGGAATTCTTTGATTTATTTCTTTATTTTTGAGAAGTCTGATAATCGGAAATGTATTTTAAAGGATGGGTTTCGTGACTCCCGCACTGCTAATCATGATTGTTCAACACGTGATAATAATCAAGACGATCACGGATGAGCTGAATATTTTTGAGGCCTAAGAATAAACCACCGTGGAGAGATTACTGAAGTCAAAAGGAACTAAATGAGATTTAAATGAGCAGAATAACTCATATCTAAGAGGAATGTCTTCATGGAGGCTCAGGGTGCTTAGATACTTATTTTAGTTTTAAATTAAAGTGTTGGATGAAAGCTTAAAGCACCAATATTAGAGGCTGTAACATGTCGTGACTATTTTCACATTTATTATTTGTAATTTGGGTTTTTACTAGAACAGTTAGAACACCTTTCCTAGTGGATCTAGAAGAACGAGAAGAAGAAGAAGAAATGAAGAAGTTGAAGAAGTAGTAGAAGAAGAAGAAAATGAAGTAGAAAAGAAGAAGTAGAGAAAAGGAAGAAGAAGAAGTAGTAGAAGAAGTAGCAGCCCCTCTGTTTCAGCCCCTCTGGTTTCATCCCCTCTGGTTTCAGCCTCTCTGGTTTCAGCCCCTCTGTTTCAGCCTCTCTGTTTCAGCCCCTCTGGTTTCAGCCTCTCTGGTTTCAGCCTCTCTGGTTTCATCCCCTCTGGTTTCAGCCCCTCTGGTTTCAGCCTCTCTGGTTTCAGCCCCTCTGTTTCAGCCTCAGCTGATCTCTGTGACGAACACCAACACAAATCAATCGGAGGGCGAGTCGAGACCAACAGCCGCTCGCAGAAACCTGGAGAGATTTCCATGGGCAGGTGTGAAGTGGGCGTCGGGGCCGGAGACAGAACCACCCTCAGCTCATCTGGACTCTCACAAGAAACCCAGAGAGACCAACACGGTGTTGCTTCTGCACGAGAAGAACAAAAGGTGGAACACGAAGACTCTTTGTTTGTCTGCTCGTTTGCTTCTTTGGGGTCACGTCGCCCTTTTTGACGCAAAGATAAGATAGAAAAGATAACACCGCGGTATCAGTCGCAATTCCACCTGCAGCCAATTATATCTCAGGTCCCAAACCCTCTTTGGAAACCTTCCCTTCTTGTTTCTGACCCGCGACGCTCCCCCCCCCCGAACATCCTCGTGCTCGCTGAACAAAGCGTCTTTGTTCCAAATCGACAGGAATAGCACCGAGTTGTTGAAACAGCTCCCGAGGCGCGTGGATGTGTTGTCACCTGTGCCGTGTTTCAGACGCGGGAACAGCGAAACACAGGTGTGGCGATGATCCGTACGAAGGCTACGGGTAGAAAACGTGTGCGACTTGTTGTTGTTGTGTATTTTTATTCAGTCAATCAAATACAATACAATATTATTCTATATAAAATACAAAACAGAAAGACTGAAACGGTATAGGTAGAAGCCAAAATGCTTATATATTCCTATCCTAAATTAATATCAAATAAATCAGAAAATGTACTGTATATAAAATAAAGAAAAATAACAAAGACAATTTAAAAAACAATATATACATGTATATATATGTATTGTTTTCTTTTAATTTTCGTTGTTATTTTTCTTTCATTTCAATACAAAACAATATTATTCTATATAATATATAAAACAGAAAGACTGAAAAAGTAGAGGTAGACGCAAAAAATGCTTATATATTCATATCCTAAATTAATATCAAATAAATCAGAAAGTTAATATAAAATAAAGAAAAATAACAAAGATATATATATCCACATACATCTTCCATATAAATACATTTCAATCACATTTATAACTCTCAAAAATTGTTTTATAAATAATCCTTTTGAAAACCAAAATGAGTTAAACCATTCTTACATCCATTTCAACATTGTTCCATAATTGGACCCCTACAATAGAAATAAATCTTCTTTTAATCCCTTTTTTAGCCTTTTGTACAGTAAACTTACAAACATCTCTCAAATCATATTTACACACATGTATTGATAACAAACGTTGTCCACAGTCTGGCAGTGACTTGATAACTAGCAGGAACATTTAACAAATCAGCTGGTGTTCAAAAAGGTGTTTTCATTCAGCTAAGATTGGGCAGAGCTTTGCTGAGAATTAGTGGTCAAGAATGTATTCAGGCAGGAGGGGAAATAAAGTATGAATACAATTACTGCCAAACACCCGGCTAACGTTGCTAGCGGGCTAAAAACAGCCGAGCTTCTCATCGTCTGATTGGCATGTTCATCTCTTTATTTCACTTGCAGTTTTGTAAGCAATGACATGAACATGATGTTGGAGGTAGAGATGGCAGAAACAACTCCTGGCTGGAAGTGAATACCAATCGGGACAAATTAATGGGAACACCTGCTCCGTAGGGCCTTCCAACAATAAAGCGTCAAATTGATGGAATAGCTAATCTCGTCAACACACAATTCATCCGGTCAAACGCGTAAAAGAAACTCAACGAAAGCTACGACAAGGAACGTAATGGTTTGACTTTGGCGCCCCCTGTGGACTAAAGTGGTAGTGTCTCTGAGCACCTTTTAGAAAACCTCTCATTGTTACTGCAGCAGGGTCTGACAGTCTGCTTCGCTCAGTCCTGGTACCAGGAAAGAAGGGGGGGGGGTTCCTGGTTATGGTTCTCTCGAGCATTTGTCGTTATCGACACTCGGGGGTATTTGACAAAAGTTGGCGCGATCGGTTAAATCTTTCTCCATCTTCTGGATCCATGTTGACTGAGTGTTAAAGAGCCACATGTCTTCCCCTTTACCTTTCCCTCCAATTATAACCTCTCCCACCACTCTGTTGACAGTTCAGCCAGATGACCATGGCTGTTCTCCCATCCCCCCACACTCTCTACCCTACGCTCAGCTCACATGTTGCATGGTGGTCCAGTGCTGACCGGTCCACTTCAACCTCTCCCGGTTCTATTTTTAGGTCGAATTTGAACAGCGAGAGTCGGCCATTGCTGCACCATCGGCTGAAAGTATTCAGGTGCAGTAAATGTAACGCCTTCGAGCAACCTCTGACTTCATGAGCAGCCTAATCTGCATTTAATGAAAACGCTTCCATTTTTATGAATTTGTTTAATGAAAGGTTCACGTCGCCGCTATACCCAAGTTTTGGTTTTTAATTAAAGGGAATTAGGCTTTTATTGCGTCCTAATTATCTTTATTTTTCATCCGCTCCATCATTTCTGGGTCAATCCAACCCAATCCGCGGAAAATCAGGGGAATCAGGGTTGGGAAATCCTCCTGAATATCATCGGCACGGCCACGCTGCCCACCGCCAGACGAGTCTTGCCAGAGCTAAAGATCCATGTGGTGTCACAGATAAGGAGGGTGCCAAAGAAAAACACCCCCGCTGTCCCATTTTCATCTCCAATGGAAAAGGGTTTGCTAATTGTAAGCGGACTGTCCCAGTTTATCATGAGATATGTGTCTTTTATGACCTTTTCTTTTAAAAAGTAGCACATCAGAATGAAGTATCTAGGTAACGACAAAACGTGTTTAAATAAATCAGGTTATGATCTTCTTTCAATGGATGTGGATCTTTCTGGAGATATAAAATTAGACTGTGGACTTTCTACATGTTCATTAATCCCGACAGGGTTCGTACAGTTATTGGAAAACCTGGAAAAAGTCATGGAATTTTTAATGATATTTTTAAGGCCTGGAAAAATTAAAAATCCACAAAGTTTTTGAAAGTCATGGAAGTTTGTTTTATTCATAAGTGCATTTACGCTAAATTTAAATAATTAATATGTTTTTAAAAGAATGACGCTCAAGATATACAGTAAATCGGCCTACGCTCTTTCATACTCGCACATTTTCCGTGCTGCAAGTGAACGCACCATAACTGAAAAGACATGAATGTTTATTCTTTTAATCAAAACTATTGTCTCATTCATTTGTGTAATTAGAGATTATTTACTGTATGCTTTGGAATCATCATTGTTAGATTAAATACGACATTTTATCACTTTTTTCATGTCTGCACCGAGATTTCATTAAATGTTCGGTCATGGAAATTCGGTTTATAGTCCTGGACCCCCATTGGTCAACATGTGTATGAACCGTGTCCTGAGAGGCCCCCACACTACCATATTCAATATGGACATTCAGTATTTACCATTTAAGGGGCATATTACACCTACATTAACATTTTAAGCACATCCATCTCTTTGAATATGACGCATTGACGAGGATCTCAAACGCAACAACCGTCTCCTTCAGCTTCTAACTCCCGATTCAACAGCTGGAGTCGCCTTGTTCTTCACACACACAAAGCAGCATTTCAATTTCAAAGCTGCCCATTTGGCCCTCTGCATAAATTTTGGCCCTCAAGTCTCTTGACTGCGGAACAAATGAGTGTCTTAAATTAAATTTAAGAGACAATTAAGGCTGCCACTGCTACGTGTAAATGGTTTTCTCGACGGATCAAATGGTCACGACTCGGGCGTGGATGAGACGAAATGAGGGCGGATTACGAGATGCATGAAGGGTCGGAGGAGTCCCAGATGTTTCATCGAAGAGTCTGGGAATAAGATATCACAGCGTTTCCATTGGGACTCGGCACATGCTGGATCTCAAGCCTCTTGTCCTTAGTCAAGTACACGGGCCGAGGCCTCGACATCGGAGGTGTCTTTATTTTTACAATTCAATACAGTTTCAATTCATTTTTTTTAAATATTGCCCAATATCACAAATTATGGATTTGCCTCAGAGGGCTTTACAACTATACACATACCACATCCCTGACCTTTGACCTCACATCGAATCAGGAAAAACTCCAAAAAATATATAACAAAACCTTTCAGGGGAAAAAAGTGAAGAACCTTTCAGGATAACTCGGACGGACAGACGCAATAGATGTCAAGTGTACAGAAGGAACAGAGTTACATGGACACATTCAATGAATATGACAGAATGTATTGAATAGTTCGTAGTAGGCATGGTCCACGATCCAGAAAGGGAGGGGGGGGGGCATCAGCAGGGCTTCCGAGTTAAAGAAATATACAGGTGTCAGAGGCTCAAAGCATTACCCTTCGTTATCACATTCCCAGAGACAACCGGCGGTTCAATTTTGCGGCTCAGCGGAGCTTACTCCAAAAAGGGTGCTTTCTTGGAAGCGAGGCTGCAGATTTAGACCCGGCGGAAACGTGCCGTAACACTTAGTGCGTCTGGTTGAAAAGTAATAACGTCACGCTGAAGGAAAAAGACCCAAACCGAGCGTGTGATGCTACAAAGAGGCCCGTTTATGAACATGTCATGTACTCTGGTCCCTGTGGAACTTATCCCATTTTGTACTTACCGACTGCAGAGTTGGGCCAGTCCTTAAATATTTATAATAAAACTTGCGGTAAAAGAAATAGTTATGTTTTTAATGAATAAATGATAATGTTCTCGATGAAATCGTCCTCGGTCTGGCTGCACATAATGAGGCGGTTGCTACGGAACTGCGGTTGCCATGGAACGTTCTCTCGCAGTTGGCATATTTCATTTTTCCATCATCGGGTAGCATTACATTAATTACGTGGCTATTTATTTACAGTATTTGTATGTTTCCATTCAGCGTTGCTCTACTTTCTCCGGGTCCCGGAGTTCCCGTAAAAATCTCTGGTGTCAAGACCCATCAGATATTGTTTTTTTTAATCTAGTCCTACCCCGGCAGAGGTTAATGTATTTTAACAGCTATTATTTTAATACTTTCGTATGTTGGCGGAAGTGATCCTCTGTGATACTGTTGCTAAGCAACCAGGCCAAACATTCGTCTTTTTTGGTAACCTCTTGTCGGACAAGGAGTGATACTGAAAGTGCCAAATTAAGTAAAAGTAATCGCAGTATTATGTCCACAGGGGCGTTTGTAGGATTCAAAGAAAGGGGGGGCCTGAGTCCCAAGGGGAGTGGCACCCCTGGACATTTTTCGGGCCCGATTTTTTTTCTTCGGGGCCCGGATATCCATTATTCGAGACATAATTTCAGGGTCACAGTGATATTTTATCCTCATTTGGACAATATCACTGAGATAAAATATATTCTAATATATATTAATGCAAAGAATAGAGAGATGTTTATATTAGATAGTTATTTCGTGTATTTCGAATTTGCTTGTTCACACTAAAAAAAAATTACCTAACAAAATAGCTACCGATAGCCACATTCTGTAACTACCTGGATTTACAGGTCACACCGGATTATATTGTTAAGTATGATGATAGGTTATCGGATTGTTATTTGAAGAGGGAGAAACCATCCAAACAAGAACGCACGCACATATGCAACATGTTAGAGTCATACATGACGTGTCTGTGACAGGTTCGTTGCTCTCACCAGTGGATATGCGTACGAGGATGGATATTTGGGAATATCGTTTATTATATTTGTTTTAGACTGTGCCTCTGCTCTTCGCCTCGCTCCTTTATTGAGCCAGACTCACAGATACACAATCACACACTGATTGTCCTCAGCTGGGCTGATTACCAATCAGCCACACCTGAAGACAATCAGACGCTGTTCCCTGAACCACACTCCCACTCCACCCACTCTGCAGCCGAGCCTAAACACACCCCACTGTCACAGTGTCCATGTGAAAAACGATAATTTAATGACGTCACACACACAACAGAAAAAGAAGAAGCTCCCTGAAATAGGCCTAACGACACCCCTGATGTCAAGGCTAAAACATTGAGAAACAGTTCCTTCCTCGGCTGTCGTTTCATCCAAAAATGAATGAAGACGCCACTCAACAATCGCCCCTGGATTCTGCAACGCACCTGTTTGTGCGTCGGCGAAGCAGCAAAGCAGAACCGTCTGCGAAGTGACTGCTTCCCTGAAGGAAAAGTTATTGAAGCGCAGCAGTATTTATAGACCAGAGCAAAAAAACATCCTGTTTACTCCCCCTTCAAATCCTTAAGGAGGAACATTCAGTATTCATATTGCCATGTCTACGGCGCATCTTCTATTTGCAGAGGAGATATCTAATGCACGCCTCCTCCTCACCGGATCAGACAGTTTAGAGGTTGTGTTTCAAAGTATTTTCATCGTCATTGTGCCACTTTTTGCACCCAAAGGTAGAAACGCTCACTAATTGAGGTCACGAGTGCTCTTTAAATCCTTTTCAGTCCATTTGTGCGCTCCCTTTTTTTAAAGACGGTGAAACGGAGGAACGTCCCCTTGGGAGTCCGGTTCTGAAATGAAATGCCTTAAAATATATACGTCGGACCTCTTGTCATCGAAGCAGCTCCCACGTCTATCACTGATACGATCGGGCGAGTTCTCTGGGCTACTTTATTCATTGAACGGACCCATTATAGCTTCGTCTGAGCCGCCGAGTCAATGGACCCGTCAGTCAGAACGTCTCCAGGGAAGCTGCGATTCCTATCAACTCCCTTGGACTTGCGGCCGAAAGGTGGAGAAAGAGTCTCCTCCCAGCAGTCAAATGGCAATTCGATTGGATTAGAAAGGAATCGCATATCTCTATTGCATTATTTTGGCATATAATCCAAAAGAGGAGAGACAATCGGTGTGCATATCTGCTCGGAGCACGTGTGTGTCCATTGGACCCAGTTTGATGGGAAAAATAAACGGAGCTCTTTCAGGTTGGTTGCCCTGTCTCTGAGTGTTAGTCTTGCAATATGGAGATGCAGCACTGCCTGGTCATGCACCGCTGGTTACACTTTACATTTCACATCTTCAGCTCAGACCCTATTGTGTTTCACACTCTCACACACAAAGCCACAAACATACAGGGCTGCATGTGGCATGCTGCTGTCTTTATGTGCAGCCTAGTGTGCAACACTTCACTTTTTTGTTATACAAAGGTATACGTGATCTAGATAAGGTCATAGTGCTATGATATGTACCTTTAACTTATTTCTCTATTATTACCTTTGCCTAGGAAGTGTAATAATTGATATTACTACATTGCTTGGCAACCCGCCCCGCATAGCTGGTTGAGGTCAGTGTAATTTGTTGAGGTTTAGCATTGGCATTTAGTGGTTAGTGTCAGGATTAATTGCATTCTCTCTACTGACCACCATAACAACTCCTCTGGTTGTATAGAAGTCTATACTTCATGTGTTAAAGCTGTATTCTCTCTACTGACCACCAGGGGGCGACTCCTCTGGTTGTATAGAAGTCTATACTTCATGTGTTAAAGCTGTATTCTCTCTCCTGACCACCAGGGGCAACTACTTTGGGTGTCTATATATAATGACTCTCAAAAAATAAAACATTCTATGACAGTCTACATGAAAACCTCGAGTTTCACCCATGTCCCTCGAGATGGGTGACATCACAATGATAAAGCCCACTTCCTTTAAATAGTCTATGGTCAGAATATCCCCTTGCTCAGGGGACAGGACCTGAATAAGTCGGGTTGTGGTCCCTCATGAGGACAGAGACACCTGGCCGATCGTAGCGCTTGAATGCTAAACATGTCGTATCGGGATCCATAATAATGTGCAATGACCCGATTGGTATGTTACTTGTTGGAAGGGTGGGCCATAGGCCAACGAAGAACGCTGATACTACACGGCAATTTGCTCAAGGTCTACTGTGTCAGAAAAGATGTCTGATGACATAATCTGAAGTCTGGTTACAATATGTGTAACACACCATTGAGTTCCAGTACAAAAGCTGCAGAGTGGGAAGTTACCCAGCCTGTTTGAAGTTAGTCTTCATACTCTTGTTACATTAGCCGAAACACAACTAGCTAGACAGACATTTTGGGAAGAGCAGACCTCTGCCAAAGCCATAAGTGAAAAATAATGTGTGTATCCCCCTGTGATTTGGTTTTGCTCCGAGATTTAATACCTGATCACAGTAATTCTATCCAAGTTTTCTCATGAGGGAAAATATACCGATCCACCCACAAGGAGAATAAAAAGCGCAGTTAATTGACATCGACTGTTGCATGTCTACAGGGTACCGATACCGCCAAGGATCCCCTGCAGCCTGAGTGCTGCTCTGAGAGCACAAAAGGCAGCAGGATCTACAAAGTCTAGCTCGGAGCATGAATACTAATAGCATTGATTTATACCTCCATTTCCTGCAGGGAGAATTGTGGACTTTCATTGCAAAGGAGGAGCCAAGACCCTTGTGTGTGCGCAACAGCCTGAAGTGGTGGTGGGGGGGGGGGGGGGAAGCAGCCGCACAGTGAAACCCACAGAGGCTGTGCAGTTCTACGGCAAACTGAACCAGTAGGTTGGGTGCCACCATGGCGCTCCACCGGAGAAGAAGAAGATATTGGTGGTGAGGGTACATCTCAGTTGGGTAACGTAGATCAGTATTCACATCTGCCGTTTGTTTTCAATACATGAGTGTAAATATGATTCGAGAGATGTTTGTAAGTTTACTGTACAAAGGGCTAATAAAGGGATTAAAAGAAGATGTATTTCTATTGTAGGGGTCCAATTATGGAACAATATTGAAATGGATATAAGAATGGTGAACTCATTTTTGTTTTTCAAAGGGATTATTTATAAAACAATTCTTGAGAGTTATAAGTGTGATCGAAATGTATTTATATGGAAGATGTATATGTATATATATATATATATCAAATAAATCAGAAAATTAACATAAAATGTATATAAAATGAAGAAAAATAACAAAGAAATAAAAATGTATTTATATATATGTATAATCTTTTATTTTCTTTGTTATTTTTCTTTATTTCATATTAATTTTCTGATTTATTTGATAATAATTTCGGATAGGAATATATAAGCATTTTGGCTTCTCCCTATACCTTTTCAGTCTTTCTATTTTGTATATTATATAGAATAATATTGTATTGTATTGCAATGATTGACTTAATAAAATACACAACAACAACATTTGGGGTTTCTATGGTACAAATAACTGAGTTTTAGTCCTATTGTATACCTTGTTACTAAATGTTGAAGTTTAAAAATGGTCAGAACCTCTATTCTGATGATAGTTTAAACTTCTACACCCTCAACTCGTCAAACATCGAAGCTTCCGGTACCTTTCTAGCCTCTTTTAAGGACTTCCGAGGACTGCGTATGGCGTTCATCCATGCGTATAGTTTCCTTTCAAAGGTCAATTTGTGATGTTTAGTCGTGTAAACATGTGTTTACGTTCAGGCAACAGAAGTTTGAGTTGTGTACGGAAGTTGCAGAACAAGAGTAAGATATAAGAAGGACATTTTGATCTCACCCAGGACACAGTGGAGTCCTGGGTGATGGTCTGGGTTTGTTTGACCCGTCCATCCTCCTGTTCCTCAGACCTACGTTCTTGTTCGTTACACAACATCAGTTGCTCTGCCCGTCTGATAATAAATGTACATTTACATCGGATTAGGTTGAAAGTCTGGTGCGTCGGTATCAGATGCCGAGGGTCACTGGCCAAGCGTATATGACGAGTTGTGGTCGTGGACTCTCACAGGACTCTCACCCAGGAGACTGCTGGAGACCACCTACTAAATATATTATATAATGAAGTATTTTGAAAAGTTTAGGCACTCGACAAACAATAAACGGGCTGGTTAAATCGATTATCCTACTGGGAGAAGAGTGCGATTATACAATGACCTAAAGCATGTAAAGTCAGTCTATCTTTTCCTGTGGTCTGAAGAAATTTTCTTGGTATCTTGTTTATAGCCTAATGTTCTGCCCCTTGAAGTAACAACTCAAGATTTATGGCTCTTCATTGAGAAAAACCCAAAGGCGATTGTACTCAATAGTTTATCTTCCTGTCGTTGCCTACACTAATAATAACAAGCTGTCTCTTGGATCGTGGGTGTCTCTGTCGAGTTTCTGGAAGATCGTAAATCACTCGGCATCTGACGCAGTAGACATCGAGAGACGTGGTTCCCTCCCGCCCGGCAAACCACATGCGCTTCACTGAAGCACGACGGCAAACCACCGAGTCGTCTGAGGAAAAATACTTATTTATGCACCGACTGAACCGCTGAATAAATGACTTTTTAAATAAGTTATGGCTTGTTGTAAAAACACAGCTGTGCTAATAAGATTAAACACGTCAGTTAACCTTTAACAGAGCATTTCACCGCTGTGTGAGTGGAAGGAAAATAAATGAGTTGTGCACCGTGTATGCTAAAGGGCGATGCCGGCAACCTTCTGAAAGAACCTCGTTTAAAATAGAAAATGCAAAATCTGACGCGCAATAAACCTGAAAATGTCAAAGCGTCGTAATCAATTTATTTCGTGGGCCTCCTTTTTTGCGAATTAAAACCCAACTCTGAAGTCACTGCCATCCCTAATCCTTTCTTGGCGTCCCTCTATTCTCTTTTAAGAGGATTTGTTTGATGTGTAAAGGTTCGCCAACGCCCGTATCACACATTCACTTTGGATGAAATCTCTCAGTGAGAGAAACGATATTTCCATCTCATTGATGTCCCCGTGACACGAAAGTCTCGAAACCCTTCATTCACCATCTGAACAACACTGTTTGCAGCCGTTTTTTGCTTTTATTGAATAGATGTTAAAATTTCTTCTCAGGTCTAGTTGAGATAAAAAAACAGGATTGAGCGACAGTCAGAGATGATGTCACTACCGCTGCTTCAACACGAGTGTTTGTGCATGTACTGAAACACAAGACAATGAACAATTATATGAAATCACTTTTATTCTCAGTGTGCGGTGATTCCATTTTTTTCTTTTTTTTTGCAGGAAAGTTACAGACTGAAAGATCTGTCTAAGATGGCATGCAGTGAGGCTAACAGGTGGAGCTTCGAAAACACTTAGGAGACACGAAACGATCATCGACAGCCTTTGCCTACATCGCACACCATAGAAGCATGCATACACCGTTGTCAACAAATAGTGGAAAAGAGAGAGAAGGACGGTGAGAAGATTTCGCAGTACAAAAGAATGCACCAAATATATGTATAGATATGGATATATTTATATATATCCATATATATACTTTTTTTTCAAAATACCAACCACCAGAGGACAGAAACAGGACCGGCTACAGACGAGTAAGTAAACATCTCCTCAAGGCGTACAGAACAGAGAAAGACAGACGCAAGGAGAGAGAAACATCAGACAGTTTACATTCAGGTCACATCCAAGGAGTATTTTTTTCGGCTTTTTTAAGTCGTATTTCTCAGGCAGTTTAAAAAAAATCATTTTAATGGCAGTGTGAGCGGCACAAATGAGTTACTTGTGCGGTTGGTTTGGGGCCGTGGTCCGCACGCCATTTATAGAGCGTGATGAATTGGCCTTCACGAAGGGGACGACTGATGGGTTTATGGGTGAGATGCAAAGGGAGGTCTGGTTTCAGCGCTGGAGGCCCGCACAGACTGATGATGGGGGTTTTTTCTCTGGGAAAATCCTCTATTCAGGTAGACTAGGCAGTAATTGTAGCTTTCTGGAATATTCTTGGGCCAAAAACAAGAGATGTGTTGGTCATAGATTCAAAAGTTGGTCGAACAGGCTCGCTAGGCAATGTCCGAAATTTGAAAATAGATGTTAATTGTGCTAAGAGAAGGCTAGTTATGGTTTGAACTTCTACTTTGCAGCTAAAATACCTGAGAAATTTCAAAAGAAATACGATGCAGTAAATAAAAAGAGTGAAACCTCTGTGACCTAACCTACGACTACCAGCACTATTCTTTGGTTTGATCGGATAACTGCTCTGACGGTGGGGTTTGAGTGTTGTTGATGCTCGGTTGCCGACTGATTGACGCGCTGAAAGGAGGACAATAAACCACAGGAAGTTGGATAAATGTGCTCTACAGGTATACATTCAATATGATTACAGAGCTCACAAAGCGTCGATTCAAAAGCTACATTTTCCACACGTTCAGAATCGGTGTTATTTCATGTTCAGCTATCTTATTTAAAAAACAGTGGCAACGTGGTTTGGAAAAACCTTAAATTACGCCTACGGCTACTGTGCTCACGCGAATCACAAACATCTCCTAACAAAATGGTTTCGGAATTGAGTTCTGCAAATAGCACATTTACGTTTTCCCTTAAAGTTGAAGTGGGATTTTCTTTTTTCTTATTTTTTTTCCCTCTACATGGCAGCTAAAAACAACTCGAGTCACGAATCTTTATACCGGATTCATTCTAGAGTTTCTATTTTCAGGTTATAGGAACATCGAAATTTAAGTTTTGAAGGCTAAGGCATACTCTAAAGTGTAAATATCCACGTTTTGTGTGTGTGTTTTTTTTTTACCAGCACAAGTCTGGTGGAATGTCTGAAATATCGGAATGTTTTAACAAGACACAACGTGGAATGAAGGAGACGTATATGAATACAAAAACAAGGCATATGGAGAAACGTCGGATTTCATCCTCATACGATACCTCTTTTTTAATTTAAATTGCGTGACTACAATTTATCGCAGGTAAACATTTTGTCGAGAAACTCTCATGCGAGGGCTCTTTTAAAAGAAAAAGCCCCTCTCGTTATTCCATCATCTGTTATTTTAACGTCTGGTTTGATTTTTGGGGTTTTCATGTCGAACACGAATCCTGCTCGTGCTCATCATTCGATAACTCGTGACCGAACGTCTTTTGTTTTTGTTTTTACGCCACCAAAAAACAACACACTTCCTCCCGTTCTCTACTTCTTCTCAAATTACGTCTATTTTTTAAACGTCGACTGACACATTTAACCCTCCTGTTACCTTAGCGTCAATTTGACCCCATTCAATGTTTAATGTCGGTGTTCTTTCGGGTCAATTTGACCCCAGGCTGTTTTTCACTGTGTCAAACATATAAGAAATATCAACTTTTTTATATATTTAAAGGGCTATTTAGGTAGTCAACAAACAAACATAAAGTACCTCACACTTAAACTTGGAAAACAATATTAATTCTAATAATTTTCTGGAGGTTTTAATTGCTGGGGTCAAATTGACCCCAAGGGTAAAATATGTCAGTAAATATAAAGGTAACAGGAGGGTTAAACATTGAATGGGGTCAAATTGACCCTAAGGTAACAGGAGGGTTAAGGAGTTTTAAAAACACACAACAATGAAGATTGTCTGTTTTTGCTGATTCGGGACTTCACTCCCATCAGTTTTAAGCAACGGACAAGCAACTTCATATCAACAATATATTGCACTCTTCTCACTGTCTGTTCACTTGTGTTCACAACACTCGTGTAATTTTTGTTAAGGTTTTTTTGGGGGGGAGATTTTTTTAAATACAAAACAAAATGTTATGGAAATGTCAACAAAACATGATAAACTAGCTCGATCTGAAATAGACGCGTCCTCCGAGTGACGCCCGCCACAGGACACACGAACATGTAGGATTAAATGACTTTATGGTCAGGCTTCGAGACAAATGGTTTTCCCCATGCAAGAAAAATTTTAGACTTTCAAATTTGAGTCAATTATCACCTACTGTACACAGTGGAACAAGATGCCAATGAAATAACAATGTAAAAACAATTATTGCCTCAAATGTATTCCCGCTTCATCGTAAAACAAAATGAAAATGACATTCAAATGTGTATTCCACTTCACAAAAGTTTACCGCATGCTGAAAGAAACGACAACAACTAAATTAATTCAAAATGAATCCCATCTCTTTCTGGTTTTACAGGCATTACACTGCACCAGAGCTCCTCGTACACATTCACATTAAAGCAATCAGAGCGTGAGAGACAATCGATGGGGTGAATCCTCACGACGGAGAACTAATAAATATGTATTTATATATACAACGTATCAAATATTAGCAAGAACAGAAACAGGAAAATTAAATTAAATTCTGACATGATTTGGATAATTTCTTTAAAAGTTAAAAATATGGCTTATACTCTTAGTCATCTTGTTGTGTGTCATAATTCACTTATATATAGTTATATATAACCCGAGGCTATTTACAAACAAAAAGGATGGCGGATGGGGGTGATATCTGATTTTTTAAAAATATATATTTTTTAAACGCGACACGAAATTTCCCCTTGAAGTAAAAGATCTGCGTCGGTGTACCGCGTTAGCTCTGTAGCTAACGGAAAAAAAACTTTGGACGAGAGATTACTAAGGATGCATCGCCATCAGAGACCAACTATTTTAAATCAAGGGCAACTTCATGCCACGTTCCAGGACACTTATAATTTAGGGTTGGAGAAGTTGGAGGGTGGAGAGAAGTGTGTCTGCAGGTGTGGGCGGGTCACGGCAGTGGTCTCGGGTTCAGAAGAACGCTTTTCGGAAGTTACGAATCCTATTATCACTCTATTATCTTTTCTACTTCTTATTGAACATATCCATGAGCGGGGTCGGGATGAACTTCATGACCGTGTCCACGATGCTCTCCTCTTCCTCCTCGTCGCCGCAGCCGGTGGGCACCGCCTTCTTGGGGCGGGTGAGGCTGCCCTCGGAGGCCTGCTCCATCGCGGCCGCCGCCTCGGCTTCCTTCTCCTCCTTCTTCTTGATGCCGTACTGCGCAAGGGGATACAGGAAGGAGAAGCGGGACACGGTGTGAATACGGTTCATGTCTTTCGGGAGGAGTTAATTGGTTGAAAGATGGACCTCTCGTTATTTTACATTTCAACTATAACTTACAAGGATAATAAGCATTTTGAAATATGATGTCATCCCTACTTTTACCGCTTGTAACTCCCTGGTGGCATTTTGGTAAAAGTATCTTACTGCAGGCAACACAACTGCGTGTTGGTTATGGTGAGAAATAAATAAATATATACAGAATATATATATATATATATATCATGGTTCCAGCTAAAATCAGTTGTCAGCTATAATAATTAAAATTAATGGCCCCTCCCCCGGGTCCTTATAAGCCTCCTCGTCCGTTATACTGAGAGACGAGTCTCACTTGGTTCCATCTAGGGAACCGGAAAGCACCGGGAAAACTCCAGGAAGTCACTGTGCCTGGAAATAAATAATAATTATGGCACATTACTTCCCCTCTAAAACACAATGAATCTGGGAGAACACCGGGCTGGCTGCTCGCCCTCCTTCGGCATAATTGAAGAGAGTACGAGCCATCGTATCATTTAACCCTCAGCATGGACGCCAATAAGCGTGTTTTAGATAGTTTATTGTGACAGTGGGCCCTCAACTTGATTTCTTACACATATTCAATCAAAAGCTTTCAAGCCATATCCACTGAAGCCAAGTCCTCTTCAGTATTCCTCTGGCCTGAGCCGGCAAGCCGGAGACTAAATGCATTCTGGAGAGTCTGAATTGGGAAATTTAAATGCGATTTAACGACCGACATGAACAATGAAGAAACTTTTGCAAATTGCGGAAGTGAGGCGCACTGTGACGAAAAAACACTCATTTTCTGTGTATAAAATGACTTCTCAGACTTCCACGTTGAACAGGAAGCCGAGTGCTGGAGACTCTTTGACTGACTCGGCACTCTCAGGTCTAAAAATAGAGACGCGTGATCGTTTCCTGCATTTGAGGCAAATTGGTGGAAAATGATTCGCACTCTTTGTAAAGTAATTCATATTTCTTCATTTGCATGAATTAGCTCCAGGCTGCTTCCTCATTAGGTTTATAAGCACAAGTGCACTGGAGGATTTCTTTTGGGGTTCCTGCACCAACAGCAGTTACAATCAGTTCCTGCACAGAGACGCCACGTCGGAGCTGAAGGTAAATTGGGGGTTTTTCATGCTTATTTTCCGGAGTTGCTTTGTCTAATTTGACCTTACTGGATGTGTTATGTCCCAATTACAGGCAGAAAACCACAAAGGGTGTCATGGACAACGCCGACGATTAGCTTACAAATCCCAGAGCCCCAACAGGCTAAATCTGCACTCTTGACTAAATTTAAGACATAGAAAGAACAACTGGGAAATCTTCTTTCTTTCTTTTTTTCTTCGTGATACTCAGTAAAAGTATACATGTAAAAAAAAAATGTGAATGCAAATTGTGTTGTACTTGAAAGTGGAAGCATTTTTTATCGTATTTTTGCATATGGTTTTTAAACGCATATGATCATCTGCCCATACTTAACAAAAAAAAGCTACTTAAACAACGTGATATCGGAGCCAACTCGTTGTCCACAGTACGAACTTCATCAGATGATGAAAGACACGGAATTTTAAGATCTAACAAGTCTCGAGAAGTAAATACATTTTACGACTAATTATATATTAAAGATCCATAAACACATCGGATGGTCCGTGGATGATATTAGTTATAACTTCTACTACATTTCTGAAGTAGTAAAATGCATCTTGCTAGCTTTTGTGTGGATGTTCTGGTTCTGGATCTGTGTTCACGGCTACTTTGAGTATAGTTGTAGCTCCTATCGACCTAAGATACTAACATCAATGCAATTGATTGCAGAGCACAGGAAGGTCAACGGGCTGAGGGTCGACCTCGAGGCGGTGATGTGGAAAACGAGCTGCACTCCTCCGTGATCTCATTGGGGTTGTTGACAAAAAGCCACGAAGCCACGGAAAAAAAAATCTGTTTGCCTTTATTTCAATTTGTTTGACGTTCATTTAAATCTGCTCGCAGATCAAAAAATATCTCCCCTCGCATCTAGTCGAGAAGAAAAGCCTTCGGAGGAGAACACAAGTCTTTAAAGTTTGAGTGACGGGGCTGAAGTCTTGAAAAACATTTGTGAAAGAATAATAAACCAATGTAAGGAAAGACTTGTCAAGCCCAGAAACACGCTGATAGATAATAGCAACTGGTTGGGAGTTTGACAAATGCCAAGATTATTGGCTAAGGGGGCTATACATTTTTTTTAAATATTTAAAATGTTGAGTATTTTGGTTAATTTTAGGAAAAGTCACCAAATTTCATGCCAAACAAATGACATTTAGGGTATTTTTACTGCAGTAAAATGTCAAAATTTCCGGGCAAATATTAATCCTCAAGAATAACAATGAAATATAAATGCCAAACCACTTCAGTCAATTTGGGGATAACATTGTTTCAAAAGGAAGCTGAAGTCTCCTACTCGTGGTCTATAGTAACATCATCCCAGAAGAGACATATCCATACGACGCCTTCTAGATACTACAGGCTTCTCAATTTGACCTATTTTAATATACAGCCGACGAGTAGCACTCTTCACCTTTTGGAATAACTTTGTTTGAATGACTCTTGGGACCTTTTGCATAAAATTTGGGGGGAAAAAATGTCCAAAAAGAAAAGAGACATTGATGATGATGGATGTCTCCACTATATCTCTCTCACCCCCTTTGTTCTCTCTCTCTCTCTGACTCGTTCCACAGTAACAAAGGCCTCGTTGGGTTGAAGAAGACAGTCTCGCTCTCCGCTCGCCACAATCAAACCCCTTTCCAACGATACCCCGTCCTCTGGGCCCGTCTCCCTCCTCCCTCGTCTCGGTTCTATCACAGTTGTTTTTTTTCCGATGACACGTTAAAAAAAATTGCCGGGCATCGCTTTGAGGATCAGCTCGGCATCCCAAAGATAATGTTTGCACTCATAAACTCGTCTCGACGGCCCTTGTCCGATATTCATGTCAAGAGGAATATATGTGACTACAAGCTGGAAGGACTCTTCGATACAGTAGTTTGTAGAAAATGTTGCTTCACAAAGTTTGAAAGCTACATTTATGATCCTTCTCAAAAGAAATCTCTCTTCCAAAGCATTCCTAGTGAAACAATCTCAAGTTTGGTTTACCTTATCTCTGATGCCCTGTCGCAGGTTTTCTCTCTCGGCCTCCATCTTTGCATATTTGCCCTTCCTCTCCTCCTCCTGTTGCCTCAGCGCCTCTTGCCTTTCTTCTTCCTTCTTGGCGGCGTCCGGATCCTTCTCCTCCTCCCCGCCGAGCATCTTGCCCATGTCTTTGGTGGCCCCTGTTGTTGGGAGAGAGAGAGAGAAAGAAAGAGAAAGAAAAGAAGTGAGAAACGGCAATTTACAGTCATTGCATGTAACAGATCTCGTCTTAGAGGTTCATCCGAGATTTGGATAATTCAATCATCATCGCTTTGGGTTTCAATCGCCTTTCAGCCCCCCCCGACTGAACCAAAGACAAAAGACTCTTTGGTTCAAGTGACAATGGATACAACGAGAGGTCAGAGCCACAGATCAATTATTAGCAATTCTCTTGATTGTCATGACCTTTTTTTCCTTTTTGAGCTCCAACAGGAATTGACATCGTCTCCGGGGGTCGAGACCTGCGAACAAAAAGGGCTTGAAGAGCCGTTGAAGGGATCACAATGGTTCAGTGTGATCTCACGGCTGCACCGGTCGGAGGCGCTTTGACACCTTTGTGCTTAGGGATGGGCATCGAGAACCGGTTCTGTTTTAGAACCGGTTCCCAGTGAACCGATTGTTTGGGATCGTTAGCCAAATTCTTTAACGGTTCTGCTAACGGTCCTCTGTGGCGTTGCGCATGCGCGAACTTTTTTAGTTTCTTCAGACTGCAGCAAACATGGCAACTAGGCAGAAGCGCTCTAAAGTTTGGCTCTATTTCACACGACAAAATGACAACTACGCCACTTGTAACGTGTGTCAAAAATCTATTTCGTCGAAGGGAGGAAATACAACAAATATGAAGAAGCATTTGAACACAGCGTGGAATTAAATGACAGGAATGTCGTGTGTTCGATGCAGCAGCTCAGCTAACGTCGGCGCTTCATCTCTTTCTGTCCAAGGTAAACTCCTCCAAAGTGATCACAACCACTCACTGTGTGAAGCCATTTGCCTTTATTGTGTGTAGTCGATCAAGTT
This sequence comes from Pseudoliparis swirei, assembly GCF_029220125.1. Taxonomy (NCBI): domain Eukaryota; kingdom Metazoa; phylum Chordata; class Actinopteri; order Perciformes; family Liparidae; genus Pseudoliparis; species Pseudoliparis swirei. Next base: position 26,524,929 of record NC_079406.1, read on the forward strand.
ATCTTCTGTCCCGTCGTTTGAAGCACACATTTGAGCTCCGGCATTGGTCTCCCATTATCGATCACTTCACGTTTGGATTAAAAGTCCAGTTTTGAGAAATGTTTGATCGTAACGGTATTAATTATTGGAGGGCGTGTGTTATCAGCAAACGTTCGCGTTGTCGTGTTAACCCATTATTAAACTGAGCATATCGATTTTAATCCATTATTAAATTTAGCATATAGCTACGCTAGCTTAGCTACAGAATCTTCCATTGTCACCCTACATTGAGGCAGAGGTCGTGTTTGCCTCCCCTCTTAATGTGGCTTTATGTCAGCTCAGCAAATTCAGCGATTTTGTTAGTGCCATTTGTTTCATTGTGTAAACCAGCTTTCACTCTATAAATAATCTCCATTGCCATCCAATTTAGCTGATGAGGTTCAGAGTCAGACCGGTTCAGAGGCTGGTCGTCTGTCTGGGTCACAGGCTACAGCACGTCTTGTACACCTCCTCATATCTTTGTGTTCAGGCATCCTCTAGCCCATCTGAGAGAGTGTTCTCCACGGCTGGAGACACAATAAGTCCTGAGAGATCGCGTATCCTCCCGGAGAAAGCAGACATGCTTATTTTTCTGCACAAGAATTGTTGATGATCCATACAATTGATGGTGCACACTTGGTATTTGCCACTGCTAGTTTCATTTTTGGCAGCTCAGTTCATATACCCTTTTAAAAAAAGGAAGGAGCACTGTAATTTCTAGGAACATGTTTAAATTAAACAGAATACATTTTATTTAAGTTATGTAAGTTTTATTTTAAGTTCAAGAGTAATATCGTATAAATGTTTTTGCTTATTTAAAAAAAGTAAATGTGTATGTATACATACTGTGTGTGTGCAGCATTATATAAAAGAAAATTAATGTGAATAAACCCGTTTGTGCTCTTTTTTTCACCCCTTGCCCAAAAGAATCGATAAGAGAATCGATAAGGAATCGAATCGATAAGCAGGAATCGATAAGGTATCGGAATCGTTAAAATCTTATCAATTCTCATCCCTATTTGTGCTCCTTCCTCCATCACTTTTTATTCTGGTTCCTTTTCACTTTATTGGATGAGTTTATATTTAAAATGTAACCGTTGAGGGTTTTATTCAACGATGGTAAAAGAGTCTTCAAAGATGCCCCAGAAAAAAGTTGTCTTATTGATGGAGACGGGTTAATTCAGCAACGCCTGCGTCCGACTAGAACTTGATTTGTGCTTCTTTCTGTGAGTCGGGAACGGACCATCTCGTCCTTTTTAAGTCGTGGTGTGGAGAGTAAAGCTTCGGCTTCTACTTTACGCGAGGATGTGGAATCACGACGAGGAAACGCCAGCCCGACTCTCTCCTCAACTCTGTTTTCAGTTGGAAGAGGTTGGAAACCACCGACCCCCCAGAACTCCGGGACTTATCAAGAACTGGACCCTCCTGCGGACCACATGCCATCCTCCCATCCGCCTCCTTTCACTATCGGCTCCACGGCCGTCCTCGAAGACTCGGGACATCTCGCTTCAGCCGTGAAATTGATGAGACCTTGAGGTGACCTTGAGGTTCTTGGCTGCGGTCCGCATTGTAAGGGGGAGGGTTGGGGGGGTAACATGTGTACAGTGACATGATCCAGACACGGGCCTTCAGTTTGGACTTGCTAAGAGAGCTTCTGCTAGCAAATCCTAATCTCAACCACTTAGTGTATAAAGTCACCAAATATATAAATATAGAGCATTCCAGATTATTAGTACTCGTTGACTTAGTCCAGAAAACTGTAGGATGGATGTTTGGTTTTCCTCCTCATGGTTCTCCATTACTTTCCTTCAAAATGTTGATTTGTGCCAGCATAGTTTATACAATTAGGTAATAATATGGATAAAATGGAGCATTTTAGGCATTTTGTTAGTTATACTCCTTTTAAAAGGAGAGTATGAATCCAAAAATAAAATGCTGTCAGCGACTTTACTGCATAACAAATCACACGAGCACAAGCAACCTTCTGCTAGCAAATTGTAATCTCAACCACTTTGTGTATAAACTCACCAAATATATAAATATAGAGCATTCAAGATTAGTAGTATTCGTTTTTGGTCCAACAGACTACTTCCAGAGAACCGAAGGATGGATGTTTGGTTTTCCTCCAATTGGTTCTCCATAACTTTCCTTCAAAATGTCGATTTTGTGCCGGCAAAGTTTAAACAATTAGGTATATATATGGATAACATGTAACATTTTAAACATTTTGTTCGTCATACTCCTTTTAAAAGAAGTCAGCTCGTATCCCGACGTCATCTCGATGCCACTTCCTCCACGAGACTAATCTGGATGTTCGCGGCTAATTAGCTCATCTGATTGTGACAAAGTCGCCGCGCCGTGAAGCGTGAAGGCTGTCGCATGTTTCCCAAAAGTCTCGGTGGGCGTCGTCAAAGCGCTGCCAGCTGTGGAGCCTCGAGAGCGGTGAGCGATGGCGGAGGAAGCTCCAGAGGAAAAGACGGGAAGAGCCGAGACGCCGTCTAACGTGCCTCATTAGAACAGATTATCACCTCAACTTGAAGACAACTTGTTGGTGACTCAACACGCTGCTGGACCCAGCGAGCTCAAAGACAAGAACATCTGTGATGTTTAAAGAGAGCTTCCGGAGCTCAAGAACCCACCTCACACGGACCGGAAACCATTAAACGCCCCAATGCACCATCACATCTCACATTCACGCCACGATGGATTTCAGTAAAAGTCGATTCCACACATTAAAACACAGATCGCTCAACGCAACAGATATCATGTGAGGAAATGGGGGGAGATTTCGACACGTGTCTCATATCTGTGAGGCCTAAATGTGAAGAAAACCAAACTTTTAAACCGACACTGGGATCCAAAGGAGGATTGTGTCTGCAAAGAAAGGTCAGAGGTCAGTAAAGTCTTGAGGGTTCATCCTCTGGGCACCATACATGTATCTGGGTATGTAGTCGTCGATGCGTCGTATGAGCAGCAGGTTTCATCCTCTGTGGATCACGAAAATCCGTAAATTCCTACAAGCCCATCCCCCGCAGCTCACTCCTGTCACATGGGTCAGGTTCAAACCCAGCATCACTGTGAGAGCTGGTGACTCCAAAGTAACTCATCACGGCTCTAAGAAAGGGATTTTTTTAGGTTCAAGAGCTCGTTTGAAGAGAAATTTAAAAAAAGGTTTCCCCTCTCTGATTAGTCCGAGTCGGTGGAGATGGAAACGGGATCGGGGAGAATTTTTGGAAGTTATGGATGTTCACGTTGTGGAGTTACATAGAAAGGCTGGCTTTAGATGTGGAGAGTGTTTGAACACATGAGGAGAGCAAGTGTGTGTGTGTGTGTGTGTGTGTGGATGAGGCTCCACTGTGTCTGACAGAATGAGACAACAACATGTACAGCTCTTAATTCCCACTCTGCATCTGTGCAAGTGTGATGTGTGTGTGTGTCACAGTGTGTGTGTTTCACAGTGAGTGTGTGTGTGTGTGTCACGGTGAGTGTCTGTGTGTTGGTCACAGTGTGTGTGTCACAGTGAGTGTCTGTGTTGGTCACAGTGTGTGTGTGTGTGTGAGTCACAGTGAGTTTGTGTGTGTCACTGAGCTCAGTGCTTTTTGGCTGCGAGAGTTTCCTCTTGTGTGTGTGTGTGTGTGTGTGTGTGTGTCCGGTGAGACAGCATGAGAAGAGTCCCGCGTGGCGCCTGTAGGCAAACAACCAAGGAGAGAAGAGAGAGAGAAGATAGAGAGAGAGAAGATAGAGAGAGAGAGGAGGAGAGGAGGTTGAAATTGAAAACCAGGACAGAGGAACAAGGTTAACCAACGAGAGAGAGAGAGGACCAATATTTCCAGACGGCAAATTAGAGAGAGGTGATGAGCATGAACGTGGATTATAAAATCATAAAAGAGAAAATCTGTAACACGGAGAGATGAAAGATGGAAGAAGAGGAGTGGAATCATGTCAGGCTAAAAGGGGAACAATGTAATGGGAGGGAAGAGGATGATGGAATGATAATCAGGGACCAGTGAAGAGGACCAGAGGGAAGACACCAGGAAACTAACAGAAGAAGAACGATGAGACTGGAGGAAGAGGAGAAGAAAAGAGGAAGAACTGATTCGGTTTAAGTCCAGAGGGAGAAGAAGAAGAAGTGATAAAGCGAGAGAGAGAGAGAGAGAGAGAGAGAGAGAGGAAAAACAGCGTGACCCGCTCAAGGACGCCGTGTTCCCATCTGTCATCGGCCCTCAGTGGACCGGCAGGGTCCTCGCGGCCCCCCCACACTGAGCCGTCCAGACCATCATCATCATCACCAGCCTCCTGCCCCGGGCCCCGAGGAAGGGGGTCCAAAGACACCCGTGGAAAAAAAGGGGGGGGGGGGGCTTATCTAAGTAAAGCGGTAAAGATTTGCAATTTTCTCCCTTCATTGTGCCCATTTATATATGTGAAAATATGACCTGATTAACGAGGAAAATTCATACTTTTTATTTTGCTAAATTGTTTTCTCTTGTATTTAAAAAAAAAATGTAATGAAGGGTTTTTATTCACGTTTTATTCACGACCCCCCCAAAAAACTGCGCTTCCGTCACCGGAGACACGTAGCACCGTATCTGTGGATATTAGCGCTTATTTAAGTTTTATTTGCATAGAAAACCAAAATGTGTGCATTTTGGAGGGTGAACCAGTTTTAGGTGGAGGAGCCCCAAAACAGAGCAAAAATTGGAGGAAATATAGAATTCACGTTTATGCAGAAACAAACGTCCACGTCTAACTAACTCGTGATGCGTTCAAAGATCTGCTGCTGTGTTTCCACTCCTTCACAAAGTTTATTTTTTTCTCCATGTCAGAACATGAAAAGATGACATAATAAAAAAATTTAAAGCAGTGAGTCACTCTTCACACCGAGCCGTCTGACAACTATTGACTCAATCCGGCCGGACTGGAACACAGTTTGTCCTCGAGTGAGAGCTCCATCAACACTTTGGGGCAGAGGAGAACGCTCAGTACAGAAGATTGCTTCTATAGTGCCCAGAGTGACGGGATGATTATTGTGGAGCCGAGTTCAATCTCCTCTTAAGTGGCCTTCCTTCTCGTTCCCCATCCCTCGGCTCTCAGGTCGCCTTTTGAAAATGACCTTGAGAAAAACCGAAGGGCCACCGGTGTAGTGACCTGAGTCATCCGTGTGGCTTAAAGGGACAGTAACAGTATGGAGAAATATAGCGTTGGATTTTATTTTGAAATATTTTTCTCTCGCTGCAGGAATAAGCAACGACCTTGTTGGCTGAAAAGAAAAGCTTGGCTTCTAGATGTGGTTCCATGATTAATGTAAAACATGGAACCACAGCATATGCTTTGTGAGGCAGTATTTTAAAGTTACAATCACATCAATGACAACGTGTTATGTGAAAAAGGTCGTATCGACAATTTTTATTATAAGGGCTTTCATTTTATCAAGGGTTAAAAGACTGAGTGTGTGGCTAAAGGGACAATAACAGTAAAACACTGGAGAGATAGAAATGGATTTTATTTTAAAATATTTTACTTTCATATTGCTTATTATTACGCAGTAATTTAAAGGACAATGTGTAATGAGTATCAGCAATTTTAATTATATCGGGCTTTTATTTTGTCAAGGGTTATCAGACTTGTGTATGTGTGTGTGTGTGGCTGAACAAGGGAATTGTAGTCCTGTGTATGAAGGACTACAAGTTAAAGACACAGTGTCAATAGAGACGCGGTGAAAGAAGCAGCACAATGAATGTAGAAAATACACATGTGATATATGGAACAATATACATAAATACTATATACACATTAAATACATAGCACACGTTATCTATCGTAGTTTATTAAGAGACTTTTGTGTTTACTAATTCCTTCCTTAAAATAACGGTTTAACCCAGTCTTCATGTTCACCATCGAGGCATTTCAACTGGTGGATGTTTGTGGTATTGCATGTATAAATGTAGTTCACTTCATAAGCAATTATACTCTGGAGTCGTCAACAGGCTCCGCCTCCACCGGCGACTCGACCCGCCGCGGAGTTTTAAGATTAATTTCTACCATAATAAAGCAAGTTTGGAGAAAAGAAAAAGTTGTGTAAAAGTCTAAAATTGTCATATTCATGGTGCGTTTCATACACTTTTAACAATAAGTGATGAAGGATGCAATGAAAATTTAAAATAACGGTGTTTTCATGTATTCCTGTGCAGGAAAACTGGAGTTTAAGCGTTGTGTGCATAATCTATATAGATAGATAGATAGATAGATATAGATAGATATATACTTTATTAATCCCCAAGGGGAAATTTGTCGTGGTTATAAATACAGAAACTACAAAGACCTTATGAGACAATCGATACTACGATAGCATCAAGCTTTCATTCATGAGTTTCAGCCCACAACACATGAATTGTACGACGTCAGACCATCGACTGAACACTCGGCTGCTTCAAGGTGTCTCATCTATTAAAAGCAGACCTGTTGCGGGCGACCCCGACCCACCGGGTCCACAAAGGATATTGATATAGATTTACCTCCTGCTGAGATCAATAAGCTATCAGACCTTTCCTTCTCTCTCTTTTAACTCCAGCTATGTCTGGTCTTCTGATCCCAGTGTGAGCTCAGAGTAAAGAGTAGACGCCTCATTAAATACCTCCGGGAGTCTGAGGTTTTAATGCAGACCGTCTTTACATGATGTCAAAGTCTCTGTGTATTGAAAGGAAAACCTTCAGGTTTAATACGGCTTAATGACAGAAGGATTTAAACTCTGGGACCTTGACTCTGGGATCCTGACTCTGAGACCCTGAATATGTGACCCTGACTCTGAGACCTTGACTCTTGGATCCTGACTCTGAGACCCTGAATATGTGACCCTGACTCTGAGACCTTGACTCTTGGACATTGACTCTAGGACCCTGACTCTGAGACCCTGAATATGTGACCCTGACTCTGAGACCTTGACTCTTGGACATTGACTCTAGGACCCTGACTGTGACCCTGAATATGTGACCCTGACTCTGTGACCCTGACTCTGAGACCCTGAATATGTGACCCTGACTCTGGGACCATGACTTTGACCCTGACTCTGGGACCTTGACTCTGGGAAGAAAAATGAACAAAAATTCAAGAGACATGTGGCAGAATAAATTTAAGAAACATTGACATTTTAGGGCCTCCATTTTTTTCAATTAATATTTAAAAGCAGTAGCTGGTATCAGTTCTTTGACACACTTTCAACCTTCACAGGTAAATCTTCACACCAGCGTTCATCTGTCCTATTTATACACTTCCTGCGTAGCAGAGATGTGACTCCTAACACCTCGCAACCCAAAAAACATGCAAGAGCCAATTAACAGGTTGACGAATCAACAGTTTCCTTCACCTGAGAGAAGACTAACGAATGAACTCCAAACACCTCAAGAGACATTAACTCAAAGAGAAGCGATTCATACTGATACTATGTGGGACGATGAAGATACGCCTATGTACGAGTTATATGTCGTTCCAGATAGAAACTGAAATTATTGCTCGTCTAAGAATCAACGATCCGATCGTTGCCGTGGCGACATCCCCGTCAGTGTGACGGGGATCTCGTTTTAGGGCTAAAACATGGAGATGTAACAGGTAAGACACCACTGGAGGTGGAACACACATCAGAATATGAGCCATAAATCATAAGACGATAGAAAATCATCACGTATCTCCAAGTGGGTCGACAGAAGGAACTCAGACATTGTGATTCTGTCACGTTGATTTACCGCTTAAAGAAACTGATGTGACTCGAGTCGGAGTTGGAAAACGGGACATCGTTAAATTTGAATTATCCGAGGTGAACGCGGAGGATCGATCGCCGACCTCCCGGGGAAAGTCTTCACCACGGAGCTGAGACCCTCCTCCGGAACGTATACTGCATTAACATTGACCCTCCAGACCCGATGCACCCCCCCCCCTCTCCAGTTATGCTTTTAGCTCCAATTTGGCCTCCTCCATCATAGAATAGAATAGAATATACACTTTATTAATCCCCAAGGGGAAATTAGTTCTCTGCATTTAACCCATCCTTAGTTATTAAGGAGCAGTGGGCTGCAGTGATGCGCCCGGGAAGCAACTGGGGGTTCAGTGCCTTGCTCAAGGACACTTCGACTTGCAACTAATGGGGAGAGCCGGGATCGAACCGACAACCTTGGGGTTGCAGGACGACCCTCTTACCCTACTGAGCTACAGCCATGAAATATGATTCCATCCCCTCGAGGCTTCGGTCACGTGAGCTCGACGGATCGTTGGCGCCCCGCGATTCGTAATCAGCGCCGCCGCCTCCCGAGGACACTCATCGATCACGAGGTGTGTGTGTGTGTGACCACAATGGATAATGAACACCGTTATTCAAACACGAGATCGCACCACAACCTCCGAGTCCGTGGAGCTCTGCATGGCGCAATATCCAAACGTGAATATTCAAGTGTGCGATCCGTTGAATTACGTTCATCTGCAGGTAGATCGTCAAATGGCTCCGCCCACCTGGATTTTAACACGTGACGCCAATGAAGACAGAACTAGTGAAAACAGCTTTCAGATACAGTGGGAAAGTATTAAAAGTCAAAATATTAAAAAGATGAGTGAAAAAGGAACAAACGGGTATTTTAAGGTACTTGTACTTATATTATAGTTTCTGTAATACATATCGTACCCAATACATCTACGCTGCTACAGTAGAGGACATCTTCACGACATATATTCAATAAGAAAAGTTAATTCTATTGTATTTCTATAGCCGTCCTCTGATGTTCAACAGGCGTCCAGAGGCTCCGCCTCCTCCACTGCTCTTTGAAGTGTGTGTGTGTGTGTGTGAAGCGAGCTGAGAATCGAGGTCAGCGCTGAGGATTCTCTGAGGATCCCCCCCCCCCCACTGGAAGTGGAGACTCCCCCCCCCTCCCCCTCTCTCACATTCTTCAAGAAATATATAATCCCACATGTGATGGAAGAGAGGAGGAGAGTGAAGGAAGGTGAGAATCAGAAGGAGAGAAGGAATGAAAAAATGAGGGAAAGGACATTGAGAGAGAGAGAGAGAGGTTGATGAATGATGGATGGTGGTCGCCGAGGAGAAACAGGAAGTAGAGTGAGACGGCGGGTGTTTGTGATGCTGACTCATCCGTGTCAGTGACCTTGGCTGGCGGAGGAAGAGGAGCGGCTCAGAATATCAACATTTCCTCCTGTGCAGACGGACCACACCTCACCATGAGGGCCAACCGACCAATCGGGTCACAGTCAGTCTGAGGTGACACGTCCGCAGCCTGATTGGGCTGTAATGGAGGACTGATGGTGACTCGGCAAAAACAAACTGTGGCCGTTTTATAAACTTTATCTACATTTAAATCTCAGATTTAAAAGGAGGAGGAGCCAACTTTTAATTTACGAACCACAACCAACGATTCCTACTCACTTAAAATAACGTGTCACAAAGATGAGCCCACAATACGACCTCTTTCTTATTTTTAACGGTAGTTCATGACATAAACTCTGTGTGGCGGGAAAAAGAAAGGCGGGGCTTACTGGTCACGTCCCGCCTGGTTGCCATGGTTATTGTATGAGCTGTGTGTACAGTGGGGGTGGGCGTGTCTTCCAAAGGAGACTCCACTTCAGGTGCATTACGGTGACCTCTGACCTCAGATTGCAGAGAGAAGCTGAGATTCATTGACCGAAAGGTATTTCATCACCGGCCGGATTAAATGAATTTCTTGCTTTACTAATGTAGAATTAGTTGAACCAACCCTATTAAGTAAAAAAAAACAACAACCTTCAACTGAAAGTAGATCGCTGATGCATCATGGGAGACAGTCGAGGTCAGCGAGGACGCCGTGAGGTGTTAGACGAGAGAGACGGATGTCGGAATTAATGAATTAATAATTCCTCGCATTACAGTAATGCAGATTATTACATCTTCATCACGGGGCTTGATTAAAGGGTACCTGTAGTGCAAAACAACAACGTGCTACATCCATTCGGCGCATCAAATAAATCATATTTACCCCGCTGCTATTGTCAACAAGTCACGCATAGCCCGAGGATTTACATTTCTTTGTCAAAATTCCGAATCCGTGGGCGCAGCCATTTTGCTAGTTATTTACTCCAGCTCAAAGCTAACTATGACGTAGAGTCGTTGAAAGGAATTCAGCCAATCCGGAGCCACTTCTACACGCGTTGCTTCTTGGGATAGATCGGTGGCCTCAAGAATTACACAATCTGTATCAGGGTGCTCAATATGTCGATCGCGGCGACCTGCCAGTCGATCGCGCGTAGTATTGGTAGATCGCATGACATAAAAAAAAATTGGCCCGCCCCCCTGTCACTTTCTCTATAGCGCCACATTACAGCAGCAGCACGTCATTTCTGTCTCTCGTGTTGCGTTAACAGTCCTCTGCCCGCCGTCTCGTGCGCGCGGAGCTCCGACACCGGTTTGCGCGCATCGGGACGGACGGAGCAAAAAAAGTCACTAGCACCCCGAACATGTCGGCCGAACATTGCATCAATGAAAGACATCTCCAGCGCTGGCTTATGCGCGATGTAGCTATCAAGCTCACGCTTTTGTGTGAAGCAGATGAGGTCTAATGTCACTATATCATCGGACATAAGTTTGTGCTCTTTACAACAAATGCACTCTCTGTCTGTTTTTTGTGGCACACATGTCCCACAACTGCACCAAACGTCCGCCGACTTGCGTGCACGGTCCGCACGGTGAAGCATCTGGACCGGCGGTCCTTCGGCATCAACTTCATCAGAATCATCGCTATCATCGCTGTCACAATTCACTAAATGGGGATAGTCTGCTTTTAAAGGTTCAAACAAGTATCCAGTTGCTGAATCAGACAATCTTTCATCGTCCATATTCTCAATCTCTCAGCATTTGTTTGCGAGCGCTCGACGTTGTTTATATTGGTATCTGAACACATCCGCTGTGGCTGGCTGTCGATCTCTCAACGATGTGACGTCACACCACCCGCGACATATTCAAGCTCCAGTGCAATGTCGCATGTCGGATTTGAGGACTTTGAACAGCCTAAACTACGTATTGTTATTGAATACTGGACCGTCAGTGCATGAATACACTTTAGAAACACATTATCTTTTGATCTGGCTACATATTGTTTTGCACTACAGGTACCCTTTAAAGGAACGAGGGATTTAATATGAAGTAGATCACGTGTGTGTGTGTGTGTCTGTGTGTGTGTGTGTGTGTGTCCATGTTCTCCGTCAAGAAGTCACCAAACTACAAAAGGAGCTTTATTTTGAAATGAAGACATGAGGTGAGAACTTGTGTAAACACAGAGAACAGGAGGAGCACGGGAGTGTTATTATGAGAGAGGAACGCCGTGTTTTCATCCGTTGATCCTGTAACGAGAGGCGAGGATTATCACCACGAGATACGACGACGTCTACACCTCCGTCTACACCTCCGTCTACACCTCCGTCTACACCTCCGTCCGCTTCACCTCGCTCACAACTCACGATAACAAAAAGAACTAGAATGGGCACTCGGTAGAGCGCATACCTTCGCATATCACAAGATTGGGCATTGAATTATGAACATTTTGACATTAGTTGCATGCCAATTGGACACAAATGTATCGTGCAATGGTAAAAAAAAAAGATTTGGACCTTTCCATGACTTTGACCTTGACCTTTGACCCGATTGATCCCAAAATCTAATCAACTGGTCCCCGGATAATAACCAATCATCCCACCAAATTCCATGCGATTCGGTTCAATACTTTTTGAGTTCTGCGAATAACACGCATACAAATAAATAAATAAATACACGGCGATCAAAACATAACCTTCCGGCATTTTCAATGCGAAGGTAAAAAGAAAGAAAAGAGAGACAGAACTAAAATCTCCACGCCAGATACAAAATGTTTAGAAAAGAAATCCTTCAGAAACCGTATATATATATATTTCTACTGTATATATATATATAGAGTAGAAATATATATATATATATACAGTAGCAAAATATATATATAAATATATACTGTAGGAATATATATATATACAGTAGGAATATATACATAAATATGAATATATATATAAATATATATATACAGTAGGATGATATACAGGACTGTCTCAGAAAATTAGAATATTGTGATGAAGTTCTTTATTTTCTGCAATGCAATTAAAAAAACAAAAATGTCATGCATTCTGGATTCATTACAAATCAACTGAAATATTGCAAGCCTTTTATTCTTTTAATATTGCTGATTATGGCTTACAGCTTAAGAAAACTCTAAAATCCTATCTCATAAAATTTTAATATTTCCTCAGACCAAGTAAAAAAAAGATTTATAACAGCTGAGTGTTTGTCAAGGCTCAGGAAACCCTTGCAGGTGTTTCGAGTTAATTAGACAATTCAAGTGATTTGTTTAATACCCTACTAGTATACTTTTTCATGATATTCTAATATTTAGAGATAGGATATTTGAGTTTTCTTAAGCTGTAAGCCATAATCAGCAATATTAAAAGAATAAAAGGCTTGCAATATTTCAGTTGATTTGTAATGAATCCAGAATGCATGACATTTTTGTTTTTTTAATTGCATTGCAGAAAATAAAGAACTTCATCACAATATTCTAATTTTCTGAGACAGTCCTGTATATATATATACAGTAGGAATTTATACATAAATAGATATAGATATATATACAGTAGGAATATATACATAAATATGAATATATATATAAATATATATATACAGTAGGATGATATATATATATATACAGTAGGAATTTATACATAAATAGATATAGATATATATACAGTAGGAATATATACATAAATATATATATATACAGTATATATATACAGTCGGAAAAAAGAAGTGAGTTGGATTGAGTCTTGTGTGTAAAATGACATACTGTACACACACACACACACACACACGAACACACACACACACACACATACACGGCGTGTACATATCAGTACATTAACGCATGTGACAGGAACAGCTCGCTCGGAAAATTAACCTTTATTCCTCTTGGTTGCTCGACAGCAACCAAGAGGAAGAGGAGACGCCCGTGTGTGTGTGTGTGTGTGTGTGTGTGCGTGTGTGTGTGTGTGCCGCGGGTTTCCGGGAGGCTAAGGGGACCCGGAGGGTATCGTGAGAACTGACGTCCGAGCGGTTTTAGATCGCCCGGCTGGCCGAGGACGAGCGAGCCTCCAGATGTGTAGCGACGAGGCAACACGCCGTCTCTGAAGAGTGTTTGATGCGCCGCGGTGGAGAAGTGTGACCGGTTATTTTTGAGTTCAGAAGATGAAAGTTCCGTGGCACGTTGTTGGCGTGTGGTCTCTCCCGGCCACAGTTTGGCTTCGTGGTCATTCATGAGGAGGACGAGCGGCTCGGGACTGGGAACGAACCAAAAGGAGGCACTAATTCACGCCTGTGAACTAATTACAGCTGCATCGTGTCCTCTGGATATGTGTGTGTGTGTGTGTGTGTGTGTGTGTGTGTGTGTGTACGTGTGTGTGTGTGTGTGTGTGTGTGTGTGTGTGTCGTGTCAGGTTGTTTTTTTGGTCCTCTTTCTCAGTGCGCTGAGTGTCTAACAGAGGAAACGTTTTTAGGAGATGGGATTACATTCTTTGTGTGTGTGTGTATGTGTGTAGGGTATGTGTGTATAGTATACACACATACCCTACACACATACACACACACCATACACATACCCTATACACTGCATAGGGTATGTGTATGGTGTGTGTGTAGGGTGTGTAGTGTGTGTGTAGGATGTGTGTGTGTGTAGGGTGTGTGTGTATAGGGTATGTGAAGGGTGTGTGTGTAGGATGTGTGTGTGTAGTGTGTGTGTGTGTAGGATGTGTGTGTGTAGGATGTGTGTGTGTGTGTGTGTAGGGTGTGTGTGTGTGTGTGTTTGTAACCTATGTCAAACAAAAACAAGCCAGGCATCTTTCCTCTGCTATTCTTATCCGTACGAGGATAATTCTACCCCCCCCCCCCCCAGAAACAACATAATGGTTCGACCCGCTGCAGCTCTGTAGGTGGACCTCTCCAGGAAGCTTTATAAAGCTTTTCAGTTCACACTGCCACCCACGGGCCCGAGCCACACACAAAGCTTCACGGTGAGCGCGGTAACCGACCTTCAGCTCTATTCATGTTTTATTGAGAGAGGAAGAGGAGGTCTGCGTTTTGAAAGAGCAACAGAGAGAAGGGAACATAGCCGTGATCTGTTGCATCGCCGCTTACTAAGCGGCCCGTGTGAATATGCCGTATGAATACCTCGGTGGTGCATTGGAATACTGTTTCAGTGGCTTTATACATGTATAATATATACAATATATTTCATTCCTGTGTTTTTATGAACACTTAAAACTGGGAGGAGTGATTTTAATGTTTTATTTAGAGGGTTTTGTTTTCAAATCTCATGCAAATTGGCTTTTAATAATTAATTACGTTAAATAAACTGCCTTCTATTATTCTAAATGCACCCCGCAGGTGAAATAACATGTCTTTTTAATTTGAGAAGAAAGTTTGTAGTCGCAAGTAAAAAGTAAATGAACAAAAAAAGGTAAGTGATGCTGTGTGTGTGTGTGTGTGTCTGTGTAAGTGTGTGTGTGTCTGTGTCAGTGTGTGTGTGGCATATTCAGCCTTTTGGAAGCTTAGAGTCCGGATTGGCCAGTTGATTCCCCCGAGTCACCTGAACTCAGGATTTTGCCGGGAGGCAGAAGAATCGTGGCATGACTCAGCGATGAAGGGATATAAATATATATACATATATTTATATATACAGTATATATATATATATATATCCCGGCTACAGTTATCTCAGGGGACGCCGCCTTGAACTGCAAACTGAAACTCGCACTGAAAGCCTTGAGAAAATAAATTAATTAATAAATAAAGTGAGAGCAGCCGCCTGGTGTTAGGATGAAGTGATGAAAAAAGGAGGATATCTTTATAACATTAATGCTGCCAGTCCATTTCTATCATGCGGCTTTGCTCGACCACATATGGGCGAAAAAAATACAGTGTGAAATCTTGAAAGTCAGAGAGTATGGATTGACTCCACGTGGCTCTCAACATGGCGGCAGCTGAGTTAACAGCGCTAACCGACGGTAACGGTGGGAAAAAGATGGTGACTCATAGAATAACTTCCAACTGCTGTGCTTAAATAAAAGCTAGACGATATATTAATAAAGTACATGGAGCTCAACATGGGTTGAAATGTATAAAACTATTTTAAATATATCTTTTCCGGAGGTTTCTTCAGCTTTCTTTCCTTTTTTGAAGATTTTGTTTTTATCGAATCCAGAGTGCAGACAGAAGTTTTCAAAAAAACGGGTTGGAAAACGCCCCAAAATTTGGAAACAATTGGGCTGCATGGATTAAACTTAATGCACATGTTATGGCCTCTATGACAGAATGAAAATAATCTCTCCCCCTTTTCCCAGTTGTTTACCTTTGTTGGCGTCACCTTCATGATGCATGTGTTCACCCGGTATTGGGAAGCTTTTAAATTCATGCATCCAGTTTGAATGTGAGTTTCAAACCTCCGTGTCATCATCACTTTGCAAAAATCAAATCAAAAATGCTCCTGTTGCACAGGAGGCGGGATCTCCCTGAGACAGATGGTGGATGACGTATATGGAATCATTTATTTTGGCCTGGCAAAGGAATCAAGCCACGGGAAGCCTCGGCAGTGTGGGGGACTCGGAACTGTTGCAGGACACTCGGGCCAGCGGGGCGGGAAAGTTCCGGGACTCGGAACTGTTGCAGGACACTCAGGCCAGCGGGGCGGGAAAAGTTCCGGGACTCGGAGTATCGGCAAAAAATACATAAATTGGACAGCGACCATTTATTAATAATCAATGCATCGATTGATTCGTGCAGAAGTGCCGGCAACACCGATCAACCGGGACGATGCGGGCACGGAATTTTTTTAGGATTTCTCTTTGAAAACCAATTTCTCCAAATGTAACGGTCTTTATTACATTTCCAGATGAGTTGAAGGTGTTTCGTGTTTCCTCGTCATTGGAGGGAAGCCTCTCGACTCTGAACGGGGGACACGGGATCCCTTCAGGGTTTGTGAATAAATACAAGTTTATAGACACAATAATTACATTTTCCTAACCTCGTTTCGTCTTTTCTTCACGTTAAAAAAAGTCGGAATATATTCCGCGACTCATCTTGAACATCTCGGGACGTATTCGTCTTCGTACTGTTTACAATGTTTTCAAATCAAATGGGATTCGGGTTGACGGCATATATCATATCATATAATATATGAAACTACTCTTCACCGTTTAAATAAATATAACTCAAGAGGTGACGTCTGCTGGGTGATGGACGTCGGTCCAATTAAAGAAAAGGTCCGTCGGTCTAAGTGTGGAACCGAAAGTTTAGATATTTTTGACTGAATATAGAAACCATTTCACTGATTTGTGTTTATCGATACCGTATCTCATCCATGCACAGTCAATTCCCCAGTGTAAAAAATTCTGTGTTTATTACAACATTAGCAACAGTAAATAGCGCCCAAAGTTGGAGTAAATATTCAGAGTAAATATTACAAATTGTATTCCTCGGTGTTAAAAACTCAGTGTTAAAGTATATTGACTCTTTCAGAGTTATTCCAACACTAGCAAGAATAAATAGCGCCCAGCGTTGGAGTACATATTCAGAGTTAATTCCCCAGTGTTAAAAATTCAGTGTTAAAGTATATTGACTCTGTCAGAGTTATTACAACTAAAGCCAGAGTAAACCCCCCACTGACGACAACGTTCACTGTTAAAGCTCCGCCCCCTCCTTCTTTAAAATTGAGTTTCATCATTTGCGCGTTAACTTTGAAATGTTAACACTGTGTTCAGTGTTACTTTAACACTAAAGATAAGGGACCATATGTTCACTGGCTGAGTGTTAAAATGTACTCTTTAAGTGTTAAATGCACACTGCCAGTTTTAATGTGTGGGTTCATTGTTATCAAGTTATGGTGATATGCTGTTGACCATGCTGATATCATTTTGATGTACAGCCAGGTGTGTGTAGAAGGGCAAACTATTTTTCAACCGCATATTAAGAAACGTGTTTCAGACCGCATGTAAAGACAAAGCGAGGCGTTGTTTCATATGGAGTTTAATTTCTGTTTCTGTTGCTGTTCTGCAAATAAAATAAAGTTTGAAGGGACACCGCGAAAAAAAGTAATGCGCGTTGATTTTACTGAAGCTTAACGAACCACGTGGTGACGATGTTCACCGCGCGTGGTGAGGGTGAAGCTGGCTCCGCCCACTAGACGACATGACACCACCTCGGTTTGGGCGTTCGTCGACAACAAAAATGGTGGTCTAATTCATGAATTTATCTCTCGTCCTTTTTTTTTTTTTTTTTTTAAAGGATCCACGTGGCTTTTAACTCAGTAACCGTGACGACAGAAACACCGACCTTGGTGTGACCTTGAGGGTAAATCTCAGACGGCTTTTGGGGCTCAGTGTGTGTGTGTGTGTACGTCTGCATATATCTGTGCATATGTCACGGTGCAACTTCAAAGGAATCCCCCCCCCCCCCCCCAATCCTCCTCGGCCATCTTTTTCCCCGCCGCGGGAGCATATTGCCGAGGGCGGACCTTTTTGGACGGCGGCCATGGCGTGGCGCGGCGAAGGTCGTCTGTTGTTGCTTTCTTCCCTCGCCAGATAATCACACATTGTCCTCGCCGGGCCGAGCGGCGCCCAGCGTGACGCGTCGGGGGAGCCAAGTGGAAAACGAGCGGTTATCTAAGTGGGACGGACGTCAGCGCGGTTATTTTAGGCAACGGGGGTTCCTCTTACATAATCAGCGGCTACCGTGCCGTGCTTAAGCTTCAGGGCTCACAATGTGTTTATAATGCAAAAAATGACATTACAGAGCAGTGAATAATATTATGTTCATGCTTTTGCACATATCTTTATGAGGTGATGTTTAAAATCAAGCTAACGTGACTCGTCTCGGTGACATCACTCCCAAGCCTTATATGGGCATTATTATTATTATTCCTGGTGGAATCATCAATACAAAAGAGGCAACCTTATAACAATAATACACGTTTGTGGGATTGCAGTCGCAGTTTTAATCACGTGGTCAACATTTTAAATTTAAGAAAAAGACACAATTCCAACTCGGTTGTGTTAAAATAACGTGACATCAACACTTTGTCAACATTAAATCATATTTCCCAGCCAGAAAGGGGAGTTTCCCCCCAGAACTATGTTAGAATATGCAAAGCTGTATTCTAGTTAGAGTAGTTAGTATTTAGTATTGTTATTGTGTTTTATTTTTTATCTTTTATTAATCCTATAATGTTGATCACTGCTGTGATCCTGCAAGTTCCCCACTGTTGGACTAATAAAGGAATATCTAATCTAATTCTCACATTCGCAGACGTAACTCCACTATCACAGGATGTCTAGTTCTAGTTATTTAGTATTTCTTGAAACGGATCATATTCATATGTCTTGTATGTGTATTTTCAGTAACTTTCACACTTCAGGGAGTTGGTTTTCTCTTCTTTGGCCCTGAAGTTGTTCTTCCTCTTCCACTCCACTGACCCAGACCTGACAGCTGTCGCTTCGCATGAATTCATCACGAACATGAAGATGTGAAGTTGCAGAATGTCGGGTGAATATATTCAGGCTGAGCAGATGAGCAGCAAAGCCACCGCGGAGGCCGAGAAGGAGGCCGAGAAGGAGGCAGAGAAGGAGGCCGAGAAGGAGGCCGAGAAGGAGGCCGAGAAGGAGGCAGAGAAGGAGGCAGAGAAGGAGGCATGATGTATTTTTTGTTGTCCAACCTGTCAGAGGTTCAGCCTGAGGATCACGTCCTGTATCTGTGTCTGATCAGCTGGTCAGAACAGATCAGAATCTATAACCGATCAATACGATCATGACGTTATACACAAGCTGATCAACATGCAGCAGCTGATTCAAAATGAAAGAACAGATTTAAAAATAAAACTCTCACATTATAATTATCAGAGGGAGAAAAGAGTTTTAATCTAAGAACAAAGCTCTCAGATAAAGAGAGGCTCTAGAAACATCTGTTTGAGTCTGATACTCTCTCTCTCTCCCTCTCTCTCCCACCCCCTCTCTCTCCCCCTCTCTCTCTCCCCTCCTCTCTCCCTCTCTCTCCCCTCTCTCTCTCTCTCCCCTCTCTCTCCACTCCTCTTTTTCTCTCCCCCCTCTCTTTCTCTCACAGCCACAAAAAGCAAGAAACGCTGTCTGTCGCTCAGACTACACACACATACACACACATACATACACAAACACACACAGACACACACACAGACACACACACATCGCAGTCCTTTATCCTGAAAAATTCGCGTGAATCTCTGCAAACGATGAAGATCGTTTTACTTTATATTTTAATGGGTAATTAAATCTAAAAAGAGGGCGTGGCCATCTCTCACTTCTCACCTCTGGCCTCGAGGAGGCTCCGCCCCCTGACGTCCAGGTCGCCGCCCCCTGTCTCCTCCAGCGGAGCTGTTGTCTTTTGAGTCAAAGTGCTATGATTCATGATTCATGATTCATCTGCAGCTCCAGTCAGAGGTGCACATGTGAATATGAAAGTGACATCAAAAGCACCCTGGGGTGCCTCTATGCAGACCACTCACACTCATTATGTATGCTCTTTGAATATATGGAATATACTGCTGACGCAGGAAACCTCTGAAGAGTCCCATGGGGGTAATCATCATATGGATTAACACTGATGATGTCATCACTGAAGTCAATTGGTGAATATTAGTTTTTCATAGCTGATAAGCATAAAGTCCAAAAATATGTTCAGGTGCATTGCTACTTCCCCAGGGAAGCAGCTGTTGGGCTGGAAGGATGCCAGCTGGTGTTATTGATTATTGATATTGATCTCATGTCTGTTTGATGCCGTCAAACCTGTGAGATACGACACGGTTTGAATCCTGATACATCCAACTGAGGTCAAAGTTCAAGGTCACACGGCAAGTCTAATTACAGATGTATTTTTAGATTGTGTCGAAAAATACAGTTTATTTCACCACTTTGGTGTTTTCTTTGCATTATATTTTTTAATGAGTCAGTTGACAGCCATAAATGTGCCACACACACACACACACACACGCGCGCACGCACACACACACACATAATCCAGAGCTCCATAACGCTATGTGGCTCTCCACTCATCCCTCTCTAGTTCCGTGTCACGCAGCCTCGTCGTTCTCCATTAGCGTTCTCAGCGGTGCTGAGTGCCGGCGCCGCTCGGCTCCTCCGGTGAAGAGTTCTGATTCCATGGAATATAATATATAGGTATATATGTATATATGTATATATATATATATATATATTAAATAATAAATATATATATATAAAATAATGTAAATATATATATATTTAAATAAATATATTTATATATATTTATATATATATATAATATATATATGTAAATAAATATGTATATATATGTATTTATATATACACATATATTATATATATATATATATGTATATATAATAGCTAGTCATCATAGCGGTACAATTAGCTAATAAAGACCTCGACATTTCCCTCAGGAGTTGGATATATATATATATATATATAAAATAATAAATATATATATATATAAAATAATGTATATATATATATAAAATAATGTAAATATATATATAAATAAATATATGTATATATATTTATATATATAATATATATATATAAATATATATTTATTTATATATATAAATATATGTATATATATTTATATATATAATATATATATATAAATATATATATATTTATATATATGTATATGTAAATATATATATATATATGTATATATAATAGCTAGTCATCATAGCGGTACAATTAGCTAATAAAGACCTCGACATTTCCCTCAGGAGTTGGAGACCAAAGTAGACCTTAAAAGGACCGTGAATATTTGACCTTTTGTCAAAGTGAATAAAACCATAAAAGATCAATGTTTACTAACAATGGGCGTCATAAGCATGTTTTCCTGTGTGCGGTGCAGAGCTGCCTTTGGCTGAGGCTCATTCCTCCACCCGACGCAACGGAATACTTCACAGGAACTCTCCGTGATGGAAATGAAAAGATTTGATTGACAGCTGCCGTCGGCCACATGGGGATTCCCTCTGCAGTTGATGGACTGCCCGCCTCCCCCCTCCCACCCACCGGCAGTCTGTTGCAGGGCAGATAACCCCCACGCGCTGGAGAACGTCAATCAGTTGTCATTATTATGTCAGGAAATAAAGTTCCACACTGCAAACTAAAGAAATATGGCTGTTAGAGATATTTCAATCACATTAAATAAAACATTTCACGATAGAATTTGTAGGATTTTTCATTGTTTGGTTCACTTTTCCAGTAACTCTTAAACCGAGCTCGATTCCACACTATTGGGCAAAAAAAAAGGAAGCTGGCAAGGGAATATTTTGGATTTAATCCCATACTGGCTGCAAAAAGACCACAAGTGAAACAACCCGGGGTAAAGAAAAGCACTTTTCCCTTTTCAGTTTACGGCCTTTGGGAACGAGGTCCCGAACCGGATATTTTGGGACACGCTTCTAAAGACGGTGGTCTGTAACTTCAGTTTAATAAACAACCAAAACAATACCCTCAGCAGTGCACAGCGGACCACGCTGACTTTCAGGGGGAGTCGCTGAGCCGAGATGACGCAGACGTCGATACATCAATCATCTCCGGACTGACGTTTTATTTTATTACATCGGCCCCTTCAGTAGAGACATTTATTTTTCCTTTCCATTGTGGTTTTTGAAAGCTCAGAGGTTTAATGGCTGTAATGTTTCCTGCCGATAAATTTCCACCAAATTGTATTAACAATTCAAGTGATAAACCACATGTCCATTGACTGGCTTATTCCTTTGTAAAATATGTGACCTTTAACATATTAGGCTGATAGAAGTCTATGCTTCACATGCTAACACTGCATTCTCTCTGCTGACCACCAGAGGAGACTCCTCTGGTTGTAGAGAAGTCTATGCTTCATTTGTGAAAGCTGCATTCTCTCTCCTGACCACCAGGGGGGGCGACTCCTCTGGTTGTATAAAAGTCTATGCTTCATGTGTTAAACCTGCATTCTCTCTCCTGACCACCAGGGGGTGACTCCTCTGGTTGTATAGAAGTCTATGCTTCATGTGTTAAAGCTGCATTCTCTCTCCTGACCACCAGGGGCGACTCCTCTGGTTGTATAGAAGTCTATGCTTCATGTGTTAAAGCTGCATTCTCTCTCCTGACCACCAGGGGCGACTCCTCTGGTTGTATAGAAGTCTATGCTTCATGTATTAAAGCTGCATTCTCTCTGCTGACCACCAGGGGGTGACTCCTCTGGTTGTATAGGAGTCTATATAATGACTCTACTTCTCTATTGATGTATTCCCTCAGTAAACATTGTAAACATGAGTTTATGTCTCAGTCTCTAGTTTCACGTCTTCTTCTATACAGCATGATGTCATAATTTAGTGCTTTATGGTCATTTAGAGTCAAATACACCATATAAACCAGGTATGCTTTTGGGCGGGGCCACTGTGTGATTGACAGGTAGCTACCGTGGCGTTGTCCAGTCTGAGAGTTGTCTGTGTTTTCATTTTGTTTAGTTCATGCAAGATAATTGGAACATTCTGCGTATCTAACAATGTCTCAGTGAATATCAAATAGTTAAAATCCACTTCTCATGTTTTCTGTCTTTATTTTTCAGAGGAAAGTTCTTGTACCATGAACAATAAAAACAACTCTGCCGCGCGGCGTCGGCGGCGTCTAGAGAGGACAGATATCATTACTGCGCATCAATTTATCTGGATTACATTGCCTCCCTTCTCGCCTCATTTCTCTGAATTGGGTTCAAAGAGGCTGATATCCGCCATAAAACATTATCGTGTGTATATATGTGTGTGCCAAGTCAACTCAAAGCCAGTTAAGTGTGAAGAAACTCATTTGAATGTCTCCCAGAGACTGCCCACCCAAGCGTAAAAGGTTTCATAGGAAATCCACCAGGAAGCGTGTGTGATATATATATATATATATATATATATATATTATTTATTATATATATTTTTTAATCATGTTATCAAAGCCTTGGGTTAAACTCTTGTAAGGCGTGACTCCTACCTCGGTGGTCTATATTAAATACAAATCCTGAACATTAATGGCATTTTTCTTCAGAATTATGCAAAATGTTTGCAATATTTTGTACAATACACATTAATAACATCTTAATATCACAATATATAAAAAATTAAAAAATGTTTTTGCTCTGTGTGGCCACGTTTCTATTGTTTAAATCA
Source organism: Pseudoliparis swirei (assembly GCF_029220125.1). Classification (NCBI taxonomy): domain Eukaryota; kingdom Metazoa; phylum Chordata; class Actinopteri; order Perciformes; family Liparidae; genus Pseudoliparis; species Pseudoliparis swirei. The sequence continues at coordinate 26,548,241 of NC_079406.1, forward strand.
AAGCTCAACGTAGAAATTAATAAATAAAAATAGTTTTTACGATCAAATCTAGCAACTGCGTGTGTGTGTGAACAAGCTCGTTAAAAAGCTCTTAAAGACACAGTACGCATCGGCTCTGTTAGCACAGGGTTGACGGAGCAAGACGGACAGATGGAGGAGGAGAGGGGAAAGAGAGAGAGGGATGAGCAGAGAGAGGGGGCATGCGGAAGAGCCGTCCATTTTTAGAAACGTCGTTCTTTTTTTAACGTACGTCCTCACAAGGAGGGTACGTCCGATATTTGGTAAATATCCACGTCAGTGTTGAGAAATCCAGACGCTGTGCGATGAAGTGTGTATCTCTCTCCGTAAGCAGTAAACAAACAGCAGCCCACCTGCCCAGCGGGGTTCATTTAGTCACACAGGACTTAAAGAAACATCTCCATATAGCGATAAATCCTCTCGGGTGCTCCAGCTAATGCTAATTAATCCTTCAGGATAATTATGTTGCGTTACGCCGCGTGCCCACAGAACCGGAGCACAGCCTCGTACGGTGGACTCAATATTTACTGTTCTGTAAGTTTAAAAATACATTAACATATGTGTGTATGTTTGTGAATGTGCTCAGTGGGAGGGGGAGGGGTATTTAGAGAGGTTTGACAGAATTTATTCCATCGCTAAAACGCATTTCTTGACACTACACACCTTAGAAACACCAGCGTCGTGTCTGTTTATTCCAGAGTTATGGGTAATATCATCCCGCCAATCTATTCTGCCTGTTCTCAAAATACTACATGGTACTTTTTTTATTTTTTATTCTCGAATATTTAGTTTGTCCGACTAAAATCAGACAAATTAAAGTTATAAGAGAAAATAATAGGAATTAAAATCTGAAATTGATTGACAGCGCTGTGACTTTTCTTTTGTTTTAGTCATAGCATTTATTTATGTTTGCTATGCTGTTGTCTAAGTAAAATAAAATGCTATTTTATGAATATGTCAATATCATTTATTTTTCTTTTCTTTATACATTTTTTTCTTCTCACAATTCTCAGGTCTCAATGAGACTTACATCATACATAAAGTATATATACTCAGTGTGTTTGACTCCTGAACAAATGCTCTGCAGTACAGGACGCCGACTGTTATTACCCTGTGTGTGTCCATGTGTGTGTGTGTGTGTTACATCCTGTGTTAATCAGTATGTCAGTGGGGTTTGAATTGGATGATTTAGTCCTGGTGGTGTGTGTCGGTGCTCACGTGTTGGTGTGTTTTAGTCTGGATGGTGTTTCTCTCTTTCAGTGATTGTGAGGACACTGATTGACAAAATGCATTTGACCTTAACCATCACAACTCAATGCCTGAACCATCACCCAATCAGAACCATATGTCGCTCCTAGGTTTCTGATTGGTGGAGCTGAGCAGACAGCTAGCAATTAGCGATCTAAAACCCCTCCCACCTGTCACTCAAAGTAGCCACGCCCTCATATCATATCTCTTTTTTTGTTCCAGGCTGTAAACAAGTCATTTTTTTGCTGTAACATTTGGCATTTTTCAATTGGAGGTCTCCGGGGATTGACTCGTTTTTAGAGCCTCGAGTGGCCATTTGAGGAACTGCAGTTTTTGGCACTTCCACATTAGTATAATTTCTCTGCTGCTGGTTCTGCACCCTCAAAAAAGGCTTTTTAATGACTGTCCCATAGTTTGGACGAAACCAAAATGTCCTAATGTTCCAAACATGTCCTCATTCTGAAGGTCTATAATTCACATGGTCCTCACAACGACAGCTGTACAGGTACAAACACACACACACACACACGCAGTCGCTTTATCATCGGATGAAAGCTAAAGACGACTACAACCCAGTCTCTCTGTCTGTTGGTCACACATTGTGCCTCTCGCTCTCACACACACACGCACACACACACACACACTTCCCAGTTTCCCCCGAGGCTGCCTAATTGAGGTTTCCCAGCCTCGCCCTTTTAGATTTACTGTAATCGCCGACGGAAAGAAAGCTAAACTGACAGAGGGGGGAAAAGCAAAGAGGCGACAGAGAAAGAGATGGAGTGAACGTAGAGAGAGAGGGTGATGGAGTGAACGTAGAGAGAGAAGGTGAGGCTGTGCGGGGAGGGAGAGGAGTAACGATGAAGAGGGGTGGGGGAGGAGGCTTGAAAATAGAATGATGAATTAAAGAATGATAGAAGGAGGGGAGGAGCTCCCGAGGCCGCAGAAGAGGACAGGAGACATCTCCCATTAAATGGAGATTACAGCTCCTGCCGATTCCAGAGCGCGGCGCCACCCGTCAGCCCGCTGATGATGTAACACCCAGTTTTAAAGATCAATTTGTCACTTTTCATCTCCTCCTACACCTCCCCCTCTCCTGCCGGGGCTGAGGGCGAGAATGCCAGAGGAGGAGGAGGAGGAAGAAGAAGAAGGTGGAGGAGGGGGGAGGAGCTGGCGTCGCAGCTTCCACAGAAAGAGGTGAGAGAGCCGACTTCAATATACCAGCGTTTTGTGGAGGATATCATCTGCAATAAATCCTTTCCTTGCTCCCACTGCATGGTTTCATGTTCTTGCAATAGAAGACCAACCCACACACACACACACACATACACACACACACACACACACACACACACACACACACACATTACAAAGGGACGAGACGGGTACTTTTGCATGCTTTGAAACTTCAAACTGCTTCATATTTGTGCAGATTATGTTCCATATCATTAATTTGACTCAAGGAAGAGATTACAATGAGATCACCCCCCTCCCACCCCTCCCCCGAAAAAACAAACAGCTGTTCTGCACAATGCACGACTGCGTTCAAATTATTCGGAACGTTTTTATCGTCGATTATTATGCATCGTTATATCGTTCCCTTCGCGGCAGAAATGTCAACAGCCGAGCTCTGGTCCATTAGCTAATGTCCCCGATCACGACAACTGTAGGAGGGGGTGGGGGAGGGGTAGGAGGGGGGGGGAGGGGTTATATAACACACACGTTTAGATTACATCAAGGTGTACGGTAAGGGGTAATTAAGGGCGTGGCTGCTTTGAGTGACAGGTGGGTGTCGTCGGGAGTAAAAATCACGGAGTAGACGTGAGCAGATGGAGTGTGAGAGAGAGAGAGAGAGATAATAACCCACAGCTAATCCACTGCACACTCAAAACTCATTACTCCTTAAGAAGAAAACTAAAGAAAGTCTTGCTCCCCGAGACGGAAAGAGACACTCGGCTTACGGCGAAGGCCTCGAACCGCCTGCTGCTCCTCAGGTGTGAAATCTCTTCTATGCACAGTTCAGCGGATTTGACTCGTCTTTATTGAGATGCCTGTTGGCGGGCACACACACACACACACTCACACACACACACACACTCACACACGCACACACACACACACACTCACACACACACACACACACTCACGCCTAGAGACATGATGAGCACACAGTTGCTGTACCTGACACAACACAGCCGCAGTGAAAAGCAGCTTTAAAGCAACGTATCCAATCAGTCCAGAACCAGCAGAGACTTTTGCAATATATAAGGGTTCTTCGGAGAACACCCTGGAAGGGTTCTAGTTAAAACCCTTGCAATATGAAAGGGTTCTTCGGTAGAACCCCCCATTGGGTTCTAGTTGAAAGGAATCTCGGTAGAACCCCCCATTGGGTTCTAGTTGAAAGGAATCTCGGTAGAACCCCCTCATTGGGTTTGAGTTGAAAGGAATCTCGGTAGAACCCCCCATTAGGTTCTAGTTGAAAGGAATCTCGGTAGAACCCCCCATTGGGTTCTAGTTGAAAGGAATCTCGGTAGAATCCCCTCATTGGGTTTGAGTTGAAAGGAATCTCGGTAGAATCCCCTCATCGGGTTCTAGTTGAAAGGAATCTCGGTAGAACCCCCCATTGGGTTTGAGTTGAAAGGAATCTCGGTAGAATCCCCTCATTGGGTTTGAGTTGAAAGGAATCTCGGTAGAATCCCCTCATCGGGTTCTAGTTGAAAGGAATCTCGGTAGAACCCCCCATTGGGTTTGAGTTGAAAGGAATCTCGGTAGAACCCCCCATTGGGTTCTAGTTGAAAGGAATCTCGGTAGAATCCCCTCATTGGGTTTGAGTTGAAAGGAATCCCGGTAGAATCCCCTCATCGGGTCCTAGTTGAAAGGAATCTCGGTATAGAACCCCTCATTGGGTTTTAGTTGAGACCCTTGCAAAATGGGTTCTAGATGAAACCTTTGGAATATAAAATGATTCTTGGAGGAAACCCCTTGGTGGGTTCTGTTGAGTTCTGTTGAGTTCTAAGTAAAGAACCTTCAGAACCGTTGAACCAATCAGAAAGCCTCCAGTGGACGACCTGAAGAGGACTAGTCAGACCTCCATCCTGTGAGCAAACAGGAAGTAGCATTCTGAAATAATGACAACGTGACACGACCAGTCGGCTTCAACCAAATAAATAACAGTAATCTCCCACCAGCACGTCAACGGACCAATCAGGAGTGAGCTGACAGCTGTGGGGTTGTTTGTGCCGCCGGGCCGCTGTCAATCAACATCCAATCACGTGGCGTAAAACTCTGAACGGTCTCAAAGTGTAGATAACAATGCACGAGGATGTTTCTACTTCATTTGTTTACTTCTAAATATCTATTTTCAAAAATAAATCGCTTCCAATAAAAATCAAGCTTTTAGGGGTTATTTTAAAACCGGATGTTTGAGGACCACAAAGACACGTCGAAGCACCACCGGGGGTCCGTTCACCTCTCCTGCCGGCCCCCATCCGCATATTCACATGCAACAACACCTTCGTACGCCTTCAAAATAAAATAAAGAAACGGCATGAAGATTAGATTCTGGCTCTATTGTATTTGCCCCTCCCCCGAGACCCCCTTTGACAGCCCTCGGTGGAGCAGGTTGAACCTCTCGGGCCTGTTGCTGATCACCAGCCTGTTACATTGAGCTGGGGGGGGGGGGGGGGGGTGGCGTGTGCACACAAAGAGAAGGAAATAAAGAAATAAAACACCAGCGGACGACCTCCACCGCAGACTGCATGCAGCGCACGGCTCCCGAAAAAAACAAGTCTGACAGAAGTTTGGGGGGGGGGGGGGGGAGCAACCTTCAACCACCATCTCACACACACACACACACACACAACACACACACAACACACAGAGTGACACACGTAGTGTGAATCTCCACCGTGCGTTGCCACCGGTTGAAAGACGAGCGCTTACCTCCCAGCGCTTGCTTCATAACGAAATTCATGACGATGGCTTTTAATTCCCGGCCTTCCTCGTCCGGACGATGTTACATTCAATTGTCACAGAAGATGAAGAACAAGCAGACGAAGAAGTCCTCTGTGGCCAAATCTGCAAAAGAAAAGAATTTAAAATTTAAAAAATCGTTTTACAAAATCAACAATCCTAAACTTTATCGCCCAATAATGAACAAGACAACAGGTGGCATGCCGGAGGTCTCACTTAATATTATTATATATCCATTCATATATTTAAAGTATAATATAGTAAACATTCCCCAACGTGCAGCTGCAGTCACACACCTCCCGGAGCCCATCGGTCACATACACACTTGTAGAATCTGTGTTTTCTAGCGTTTCTCTCAATGCGCCGCTTGAAGGACACCAAAGGTCAAAGGGTCAAAAGTAACCCGAAACAGGCGGAAAACACTGAGGGAGGGAGGGGGGAGGGGGAGGGGTCTAGGGATCAAACCGGGCGGCCGAGTTTGGACAAAGTGCCCGGTGCGCGTCCACCCCGGACAGCCCGTTGACGTGCAGGTGGACGTCGGACTTGTGCACTATATTTATTATTATTATTATTATTATTATTATTATTATTATTATTATTATTATTACTATCACATTTTTAGAACAAATCCTGATCATGAGGTTAAAACTTTCCATCCTCCACGGGAGGCGGACCGGACGCAGCCGGACCCCCGACGCACTTCCACGGCGTCCAACCAGCCGCCTCGCGCGGCGCGGTAATTACGCGCGTTTCTCATCTTCTTTCCACCGGATCCGCGGCGGCAAAACCTGCGTCGGAGGAGAAAAAAAAGCTCCCCAACGAGCGCGCGCGCGCTTCCTCGTTCGGAGCTTTCAGCACCGGCGCGAGCGGACAGCTCCCCGCCGGTACCCCCGGTTGGATCGCGACCGAAGAGACGAAGCGGCGATTTACCAGCGTCCCAGCCTGAAAATCCTCCTGACACACACACACAAACACACAAACACACAAACACACACACACGCTCACGCGCGCTCACACACACCGGACGTGGAGAGCAGAGAGCGGCGGCTGCAGCGAAGTTATCCCGCAGCATGCAGCAACAGCGGCGCAGGAGAGTCGGGCTGCTCGTGCCTCGGATCTCCGGTTCCCGGGGCTGGAAGAAGAGGAAGAAGAAGAGAAAAAGAAGAAGAAGAAGAAAAAAAAAGGGACGTCGTTGGTGCCTCCTCCTGCACACACACACTTACACACACACACACTTACACTCACACACACACGTAGAGAGAGAAAGGGGAGGAGTAGAGGAGGAGGAGGAGGGGTCGGTGGTGTTGGTGATGAAGCAGCTGCCGTGACGAGAGAGAGAGAGACGTCCCACTGCCGATGGAGACAGATCACTCCAGTGTGGGTCTCTGAGCTGCGGCTGCTCGTCTCTTTGTTCCTGCATGACGTCACGTGATGGACGCCCCGTGGAGGTGATCTCTGTCCTCTGGGGTTCCCCTCCACGACGCTGCTGGAGGGGATTCCTGCGTCACCACATCTCAGTGGTTGTCATATTTGACTTCTTACATTCTGTATCAGTGCACTCAAAAAAACGATTCAAGCCCTTCTTAGAGGTGATACATTTAAATATCGTTTGATACATTTAAATAAATCAATTACAAAAATAGATATTTATATTTAATGGGTGTAACACAAAATGTATGAATACTTTCATTTATTAGATTTATTTAGGTTAGATGGTGTGCATATCAACTCAAAATAAATGTGTTTCATTGAGGACTACCCTTTGCACATGCGCCAGCTGAAAATCAGTTGTTTACATGAGGTGAAGACACTTTCAGGGCTGTACGGTGGTGTAGTGGCTAGCACTGTCGCCTCAAAGCCAGAGGGCCGAGGGTTCAATTCCCAGTCGGGGTTTTCCTTCTGTGTGGAGTTTGCATATTTTGTTAGTTAGTTAGTTTATATTTTGAGTTGGACAAACACAAATTAATTTAATTTAATGAATAGCGTTATTTTATTTTAGATGTATTTGAAACAAATGAGTTGGACTAACTTAATTACATTTTATTGCACTGATGTGCTAAATTTGAGTTGGAGTTGCATATAATTATTGGATGGAAAACCTGCCAACAATTTAATTGAGTTCATCCAATGAGTCATTTCTTTGAGTGTGGTGAAGCACAGACGGCGTGAGAGGCAGGGGTCAATTATTAAAAATAAAAATAAAATATATATATAACAAATAATAATAATAATATATATATATATGTGTGTGTGTATGTTTTTTCATAGGAAGAACATTCTGAAAAATATAAATATTATTTCCAGATCGTCATGTACACGTGTTTAAGGAGGAGGGGGAGACTACTGTCATTACAGGGAGCAACCCAGGGTTAAGTGCCGTGCTCAAGGGCACATTGACTAGGGCGGGGATTGAACCGCCGACCCCCTGATTGGAAGACGGACCTGCTCACCTCTGACCCACAGTCGCCCCAACAGCCGCCCCTTTCTTTCCTCCCAGCTCATAACATTTCTTCTCTTATCATAAATCCTGCCGTCATGAAGGTAAATATATTGTATTAAAATGTATGCAAAGCTAAAAAAAAAAAGGTCCCACAATGCACCCCTTCGAGCTGCGTCTCATTCTCTGATGCTCTCCGGCGCCGACATGAGGCCCCTCCCCTCTTGTGGAACAAGGCCTTTGACATGTTTCCTGGATGTTAGGCCCGGCGTGCGGCGCTTTAATCCGCCGCTCTTGTTTTATCTCCCCGCTCACTTCCTGTGGAGGAATATCGCCGTCGACCAGGTGGAACGGCGCCGGCGGGTAATTAGGATTACGCCATTTTTTCCCGCGGCTCGGGCGAAGATAAAAGCATTTTTTCCCCCGCTCGGTTTTATTATTGCACATCCATGAAGATGAGGTCATTGAAGTCCTCTGCCAGTATTAATTGATGAAATAAAAGCTTTTGTGTGCAATGCTTTTCACTTTAAAGCAGATTATTTTATATTTATATATTTGATCCCTCGTCGTAGTCTCATGGAAAAGCATCAGAGAGACGAGGTTAGCTGGAATATTGGTGCGCGGCAAAACACAGATTTACATTTATTTAATTATTCTCTTCAGTCGTGAGGAGGTGAAGAACATTTTATATTTGGACCTTATTTTTATTTATTTTTTTAGATTATAATGAAGATAGAAATTCATGAAATTGGTTCAGTGTTGATCGACATGGGAAAATAATAAACACTGTTTAGAATTAAGATTTTCTTTACAAATATACAATTCAATAAAACATCATAAAATAGCAGTAAAATCAATAAAAATATTTTAAAATATGTTAAAATGCGTAAAAATACGAATTTAAATAATTAAATAATTAAAAATAATAAAGTGTACAGTGTAACTACAGGACTTGGCCAGACGTGAAACACAACATGTCAGCTGTAATAAAGAAAAACAAAAACCTCAAGATGTTTTTTGATTGAATGATTATTTAAAAAAAACGTTTTTATTGTTTTTGACATAAACTTTTCATTTTGCAGACGGACTGAAATGGAGACAGATGAGTCAAATGTATCCACGTTGTTTGAGTTCTTATTATTATTTGTAACCACACACGCTGAGTGGAAGCATCCTGACGTCGATGTGTTGAAAGAAAAAAACTCTTTTGTTTCCTCGAGATAATGAAACAATAACTCCGGCGCTGCGGTTCTTGACTTCTGTAAAAACATTTGTATTAAAGCGTGTAAAACACTAACGTGGAGATCCTGCCCTCCATTCATCTCTATTAGCACACTGCAGTCCTGAGGTCCCAGAGCGGCTATTGGCCAAAGCACACAAGCCGCGCCCCCTCCCCCCACCGGCCGCTCTGAAATGACTATTGATCAGCTGAGATCAATAGCACCTCACATTAAGTGATTTATCTTTTTTCCAAGCGATTCCCACAGTAATGCATTACCGATCGGACTTTGATTGATTTACTTTATGTCTCCTTGATCAATCGTATTGATCAAATATGACGCTGAACGCTGAGGTAAAATACATCTATTCTTCTTCTTCTTCACTTCCTCCTGGACGCACAAAAACACCATCCTACACACACACACAAACACACACACCATCCTACACAGAAACAGACACCATCCTACACACACCATCCTACACACACACCATCCCACACACAAAACATACACCATCCTACACACACATACAGACACACCATCCTACACAACAACACGCACCATCATACACACACACACACACACAGACACCATCCTACACTCCATCTCAGACATATTCCCCCGATGTCTCGTTAATTCAACTCAGGCCTCTATTCTCCTTTCTCACTGTCAGTGTCTTGCTCACACACACAAACACACACACACACAAACACACACACAAACACACACAGGTAACGTCCCCACTGACCTGCACTAGCTGATCTGTGGGTTTAAGTGACATGTTGTACGTGTGCAGCTGCTGATCTGCGATCAGCCCAAAACAATTCCCCCGAGGGGGATTCAGGTTGATGGCGTCATGGGGACCGGCTGTAGATGGATGGATGACGTCATGGGGACCGGCTGTAGACGGATGGATGACATCATGGGGACCGGCTGTAGATGGATGGATGGCGTCATGGGGACCGGCTGTAGACGGATGGATGACGTCATGGGGACCGGCTGTAGATGGATGGATGGCGTCATGGGGACCGGCTGTAGATGGATGGATGACATCATGGGGACCGGCTGTAGATGGATGGATGGCGTCATGGGGACCGGCTGTAGATGGATGGATGGCGTCATGGGGACCGGCTGTAGATGGATGGATGGCCTCATGGGGACCGGCTGTAGATGGATGGATGACGTCATGGGGACCGGCTGTAGATGGATGGATGGCGTCATGGGGACCGGCTGTAGATGGATGGATGGCGTCGTGGGGACCGGCTGTAGATGGATGGATGACGTGGGGACCAGCTGTAGATGGATGGATGGCCTCATGGGGACCGGCTGTAGATGGATGGATGACGTGGGGACCAGCTGTAGATGGATGGATGACGTCCTGGGGACCGGCTGTAGATGGATGGATGACGTGGGGACCAGCTGTAGATGGATGGATGACGTGGGGACCAGCTGTAGATGGATGGATGACGTCATGGGGACCGGCTGTAGATGGATGGATGGCGTCATGGGGACCGGCTGTAGATGGATGGATGACGTGGGGACCGGCTGTAGATGGATGGATGACGTGGTGGGGACCGGCTATAGACGCATGACGTCGTGGGGACCACACGGCGTCAGAAACAGGCGTTTCAGAAACAACCCGTCCTTCCTCCTCCAGTTGAAGTTTATTGGCTCCTTTTTGAAAAACAGGTTTTTTTTTCACTCCTGTGCGAATCTCTGAAAAAACCTGTATTCTTTTTTATTCTATTCGATTCCAACCTAATGAACCAACGTAATGAAGTAATATCTTTAAAATAATAATAACCCTTAATTTCACGGCAGCAGACTGATTGATGCTATAACAAGAAGCATCAGTGATAATAATAATAATGTCATCTCCCAGCAGTTTGATTAGCATTGCTGATGAGTTGTGTGGGCGGGCTCAGTGTTGAGTGACATCTCTCCTTCAGCCGCCCTGGACGAAGCCGCCTGTCTCTCACGGAGCCGCCGATGCCGCCGCGGGTTAATTATAATTAGAACGTAGGGGCGGTCGAGCTTTTAGTCATCCATCTTGGATGTTGTGTTGGCGTGCGGCAAAAAAAAAAAACTAACGCTGGCTCCTTTTTAAAATCCAGATAGTGATGCTTTAATATCAAAGGCAGCCGGTCACCATAGCGACGGAAGTGGGAACAGCTATGGTGACGCAAACAGGAAATTATCGAAAGATAAAATATTTAAAAAATAAAAACAGAAAAGACTAAAAAATAATCAATAATGAGGAGGAAATAAAAACAAACGAATAAAGAAAATTGAAGTCTGTGAGATGGAGCTCGGCTGGTTGACAATGTGGTTCATCTCAAAATAACACAAGTTGAATTGATATTGTTTTTTTCTCTCGATTATTTAAAGAACTATATATATTATATATTAATAATGTTAAAATGCGACAGACTTTCTTCTCGTATCTGAGACGCCGTTGGATAATTCTTTGTTCACTTTTCAAACGTTCAAGAGAACGCCGTGGCAGACGTCTCGTCTCCTGAAGGGAGGAAAACACTTCGGGGACTCAAACTCAGACAAAAGAAGTCAAAATAAACTCGACGCATCCGAAAGCGCTCGGAGAAAAGACATCAAAGTCTCGACAGACGCTCTGAGGAAAGTTCTCACCGTCACTTTACCGTTAAACTTAAAGTAGAACGAGTCAAGTGTTCCCTCCTCGGACCAGGTCTCACCACGTCCAATGCTCTCTGAACTATTGGTGAACCGTAAATCTCGCGCAACATTTTTCCAACGTCCGGCAACGCGCCTCCTGTTACCGCTCGTTGCGTCGCATCCAGTCTGTTAAATAAACTAAGTTTCTAAGTTAAATAAACTTCACGTCTTCGCCGGAGACATCTCGGATCCGTCGGTTTCAGATGAAACAACGATGGAAGCACGTGACAAATGAAACAGGGACATTAATGGCTGAAACGGGGACATTAATGGCCGTCGGCTCCTTGGCGAAAGTCGGGTATTATTTTAGCACCGTCTCTCTCTCCATCTTTTACAAGTCTGAGAAGATGGCGGAAAATAAGTTCTCACCTGGCGGCTATTTCCTAAAAAGAGATGAAAAGGTCGATCAGACCTGGGATCAGATCTTTGAGGAGAGTTTTTATTCAACTTCTTGATTGCATCAAAAGACAAAAAAATGGCGGGACGCGGAGCCGATGGTGACGGCACACCTGTTGGAACGGGGGGGGGGGGGGGGGGGGGTTCGAGTTCCAGAAGAAGGACAGGAAGTAGTCCTGAACCAGCAAACATTTCATCGGCATTCTGGAAAATGTAAAAAAAGGTGCTTTCAAGAGGAAGAGGAGAAGAACGACGAGCACGTCGAACCTTCGGGACACGGAAAAAGGAGCGCTTGGTTTTCACCTCGATGAGCGTTCGCCTCGGATAACAAATGACTGGATGCCCCACAATGCACCTTGTTCCCAAGCCGGGTTTAATTAAAATAATCAATCTGGAACAAGGCAGAGGTTTTTTATTGCACGCCGTGTCCTCGTATCGCATTCGTAGAAATTATTGGTATTTATTATTTTTCGGGAAGCGTGTGTGTGTGTGTGTGTGAGATAAATTAATAACATCGATACATCAAGTTTAAAGGACTTTCCTAAACTCAATAACTAAAGTTGGATATTTTAACTTTTTAACTTGTCGAGTTGTTATTGGTTTCTAAGCCGTCGTCTTGAGTCGCCGCTCGTTGACGTGAACGCGTCTTTAAATTATATTTTATTTAAACACACATCTCTACACGTTGCAGCTTGTGGGTTATGATTTACTAATATCTGTAGAGTTAAACCTTTAATCATTACTAATATCTGTAGAGTTAAACCTTTAATCATTACTAATATCTGTTGAGTTAAACCTTTAATCATTACTAATATCTGTAGAGTTAAACCTTTAATCATTACTAATATCTGTAGAGTTAAACCTTTAATCATTACTAATATCTGTAGAGTTAAACCTTTAATCATTACTAATATCTGTTGAGTTAAACCTTTAATCATTACTAATATCTGAAGAGTTAAACCTTTAATCATTACTAATATCTGTTGAGTTAAACCTTTAATCATTACTAATATCTGTAGAGTTAAACCTTTAATCATTACTAATATCTGTAGAGTTAAAACTTTAATCATTACTAATATCTGAAGAGTTAAACCTTTAATCATTACTAATATCTGAAGAGTTAAACCTTTAATCATTACTAATATCTGTAGTCTCACCAGCTCCGTTCAGACTCATTTTATTTGATGGTTTGTAACCTTGAGGAGTTTTTTCTTCTTCTTTGTTAACTCATAAAAGGTAATCCCACTCCCCTACAGTGAGGAGAGGATGGACATTATGAGGATTTTAATGTTCTATACGATATGAAAGAACTGAATATCATGCTTTGTCGGGGGTGATAATGTCTTCCATTAGGAGAGAGAGAGATAAAGCATTAACACTATTATTCTGGGTTCATCTGTTTTCGGAGGGAGAAAGCAACGAATATGACAGCTTTTATACTCAATTATAAACAATAAATACAAGTAAAAATAATAATTAACTCAATCAGCGATCTAAAGCTCTGCAGACACTGAGTTTAATGAAGTCAGAAATAAACATGTGCTGATGGAGATGGTGGAGATCTTAATGAAGGTCTGTGGATGTTTTTAAAAAAGCCTTTTCATGCACTCGAAGACGCTTTGAGTCCCAAATCCAATCTCATCACACGGGGAACACATATTTGGAAAAGAGGCTTTTCAGTATTTTCCCCATTGCCTCGACTAGAAAGTGATACTTCATCAAGATGTTCCCATGGCGACGGATATCTTTGTACTTCTAAATATGAGAAGAGAGTTGCAGCCTGGACGTCGCTTCTTTTGCTTTGTTTGCCACCGCGCAGTTGATTCATACGCAGGATAGAAAGTGTATTTATATATTAAAAGATGCATGAAGAAAGTGAATTGGTATTTACGTGAGTACGATTTTCAATAAAACAGAATATTATCTGAGTCCATCAACGTCTCAAATAACGCTAAAAACAAACGGTATTAATCTTCTTTAAGTGATTTATACAGCTTACTATTTATTTACTATTTATAATGTCACCAGCACCCGTATTATAAAAGCAATAACGAACGAGAGGCAGTGCTGTATCATCAATAATGTCCTACTCAAGGGTTTGCCTAACAACACCCTTGAACAGGACATTATTGACAATACAGTACTTCCTCTCGTACCTTATTGCTTAAATATATAAGTTTATGTGAATATATATATATATATATATAAATTCACATATATATATTCACATACAGTATATATATATATACATATATACATATTTATATACATATATATATATGTGAATATATATATATATATTCACATATATTTATTTATATACACCTATATATATATATTCACATATATTTATTTATATACATCTATATATATATATTCACATATATATATGAGAATATAAATATATATATATATATATTCACATATATTAATATATATTCACATACATTTATATATATATATTATATATATATATATATTCACACATATCTATATATACATATATATGTGAATATATATATACATGTGAATATATAAATATATGTGAATATATATATATATAAATATATATATATGTGAATATATATATATATGTAAATGATATGAATATTTGTCCCATTTTCTTGTGTTTGTGTGTATGTAGATTTCCCCCTCGTCATAGTCGTAGAGCTGTTTGCTTTCTTGTGTCTTGATGGTGGTCTCGTGGGATGAAACCAAACACAAACACATATCCAGCTCCGGTGGGTTGAAATCATCTCTTCTATTCTTCTAAATAACCACAGGAAACACTCGGCGAAAACAATTTACAAATTGCACGCCGCCGCGTCGTGCTGACGCTCTAAAACCCCACACATATGGTCCTCGGGGGCAGGTCAACAAAAGAGAAGCATTATTATTATGCAAATGCTAATTCCCCCTGCTTATCGGAGGCCCGGCGCTCCCCGGCTAACGTAATATTACGCTGACGTCTATCTGAGCCCCTTTAAAAGCCTTGAATGGACTCAATGATGCCTTCTTCAGACTGAGGGAAACAGAATGTATTTCCTCTTTTGTCCATTTTCCCCAAGCTCATCTTTTCTCAGCACAGACACACACAAAAAGAATTAGAAATTTAAATGAAAAGAACATGTAATGTAAGCATGAATGATCTATATTGGGGAGCAGATAACGGATATACTCCTGTCACGCCGCGGAATCAGTTATTACAGCAGAGATAGAAATTATAATGAAGAAGAATATATTAATTCTCTCATCAGTCACATTCCCTTTAAGAAAAGAACCTGACGTTAAGGAGAAGAAACAGAAATTGTCGCTTTTTTAAGTCGACCAAGATTCAATTTTCCACTTCTATGAAGTCTTTTGAACGAGCATTTCAGGGACGCAACAAAGTAATGCAACGAAGTATCGCAACGAAGTGACGCAACGAAGTGAAGCAACGAAGTGACGCTACGAAGTGACGCTACGAAGTGACGCTACGAAGTGACTCTACGAAGTGACTCTACGAAGTGACTCTACAAAGTGACTCTACGAAGTGATGCAGTGATGCTACGAAGTGATGCTACGAAGTGACTCTACGAAGTGACGCTACGAAGTGATGCTACGAAGTGACGCTACGAAGTGACGCTACGAAGTGATGCTACGAAGTGATGCTACGAAGTGACGCTACGAAGTGATGCTACGAAGTGATGCTACGAAGTGATGCTACGAAGTGATGCTACGAAGTGACGCTACGAAGTGATGCTACGAAGTGACGCTACGAAGTCATATCTGACTTCTGCTTTCGAAGAGGACCCACATTGCGGTCTCCTGCGTGAAAGTCCTTCTCATAGTAGATTTTCTAGCTATTTAATCTCACCACAAAACCACACAACCGTCAATAACAACGCACACCTCACGGTTCGGTACGCGCCTCCGACCGAACGCACACACACATCGCAGTTTGCACTGACGAACAACGACAGCGATTCTTCCCGGCGACCGGGCTGATTCATAAATACAGACACTTATCGGAGCAAAAAGAAAAACCATGACGGCGGGATGCACCGCAGCGGGCGACGCCATCTGAGGCCTGACACGACGCATTAAATGAAAACGAGAAACAGGAAGCGTCGGGAGCGTTGTGATCGGTGCAGGCAGAGTCGCGTTATGTTTGCACATGAGCGACCTCCGAAGATGAACACAGATCACGTGACCTCACGCACAACGGCGAGGAGACCCATGAGAGCGGCTCGCGTCGTGGGACACGACGGCACTGGGAGGAGGCAGGAAACCAGTCGTCTGCTCTGGTTCCTTGCAGGCTGCTGGTTTGCATACATGAGATGAAAAGCCAGCAGCTGTGTGTGTGTGTGTGTGTGTGTGTGTGTGTGTGTGTGTGTGTGTGTGTGTGTGTGTGTGTGTGTGTGTGTGTGTGTGTGTCTTTGTCCAGTTCCCCTTCACGGAGCGCCTTCATTTAAAAACTAATGGAGGAATATCTGCACCAGAACAATAAATCTCAAGAACAGTGTTATTCACGACGTCGCTATGCAGCAGTTTGGCCGCGTCGTGAGAATTGTTTGTTGAGACAATATATAAAAATCAATTATTAATATCCAAGCTGCTTCAGGCCGGTGGGGTTGTTGGTTCTAACTTCAGAGCCAGAGTCCATTCATCAGGTCCAATCTGGACATGGTGGGACTCTTTTGAAGAAAAGAAGGAATGGAAGCTTTTCTTCTTCTTCTTCTTCTTCTTCTTCTTCTTCTTCTTCTTCTTCTTCTGGGAAACTTGCCACATCTCCATTATCTTTAAAGCTTCCTGTGTTCTCCTTCATATTCATGTTTGAGCAACCCTGGATTTGAGCTATTTTAAACAGTCACTTAACGTCAGAAGGCAAAAGGCAACCCCCGTGTTGAAGGCGGCGAGGTCACGAGGTCGCGCCAACAAACATCGATGTCTCCGGCTGGAGGCCGCCGCACATCAACGAGTAAAATGAGAAACCCACTTTGCTTTATTTGTGCTTTATATAAGACTTTTTAACCCAAACGACAATCTTTTCCTCGTATATCCGAAGTCCTGTAGGAAAATGAACCAGAAACTTTTATTGTGTTCACATACAATGAATTTGTCCTGGTGGTGCCACATTAAACAATCAACACAATGTAAGGATTAAATATAAAGAGAATCAATAAAGATACAATGAGGAGTATTAATGAAAAAACATCTATTGATACCCGTCACTGGCCGACAACAAGAGCGCTGTCTTTATTCTTGTCTGTATCTAAAAGCTCATTAATTAAAAAGAGGTCCGGCCTTTAAAACCAGGTTGTTACGTTTCACTGTTAACTTCAGGGACTAATGTACTTCCTGTACGCTCTGTTTGGGATTTCTCAACAATGGCAAATCAATCCTTCCATTCAGGTTTTTAAAGTTAATGGAAAAGCTTTTGTCGGAGTAACAATGAGGTCAGTCATGTGACTACAGCGAGCGATTGACTCAGAGACTCGGCTCGTTCACCGTATCCCCGAATGTGTTTTAAAGATGAGCTCAGGCTTTTGTCTTTTGCATAGCTGAACACCCCCCCCCCCCCCCCCGAGCCGTGATCTACAGAAACCTATTGTTTTTATTTGCAGATCTTTTAACCTTTTCATTGGGTAATGATTCATTTAGTTTTTTTATCGGATACAAAGAAATTCCAGGAAAGGTACTGCCGAGATTTTAATTCCTAAAATCTTTGGATGGACTGCAGCTTGTTAGAACAATAATTGCAATTTAGATGCACGGATAGATTACTGAACATTTCTACTTCAAGAAGCCCAGAAGCCCAAAAAGCTCAGCGCCAACCTTCACCAACAAAAAGACACAATATCGTAGAAATGATGTCCATGTGGGACGATCTAGCACCTCCGCATCATCCGGCCGATACAAGAAGTATTGAGGCTTTACTGTGTAAAGTACGGGTTCTAGTAATAACTAGTCATGAGTTTGGCGACTCCCAAAGTGGTCTACAGAAATGAATTGTTCTTATTTGTAGATCTTCGAACCTTTTCATTGGTTAATGACTAATTTAGTTTTTTCTGTCCGATACAAAGAAATTCCAGAAAAGGTACTGCCGAGATTTTTATTCGTGAGATATTTGAATGTACTTCCAGAAAGGCAGCAATGCAGCTTGTTAGAACGATAATTGCAATTTAGATGCACGGATTGATGAATGAACATTTCTACTTGAAGAAGCCCAGAAGCCCAAAAAGCTCAACGACCACCTTCACCAACAAAAAGACACAATATCGTAGAAATTCCGTCCATATGGGACGATCTAGCACCTCAGCATCATCCGGCCGATACAAGAAGTATTGAGGCTTTACTGTGTAAAGTACGGGTTCTAGTGATAACTAGTCATGAGTTGGTAAGAAGTGGAGAGCTCTGGACTATTCCTCATTTGGTGGGAACCCTCTGAAGCCGCCTTGAGGACCTTCGGGGGTCCCAGAGTCCCCCGCCGACGAGACCGCCGGCCTTTGTGCTGACGGAGGAAAATCTGGGATCGTTGCTGAGCCATTTGGTTTCCCTTCTCCTCCACCGATAGAGGGAAACGCTATCCGGAGCATCGGCAGGGGGGCAGAGGGAGTAGTTAAAAGCTCTGCTCGGACCCTGAAGCATTCTGGGTGTTTTTTGAAGCTCCAGTTCTGCCGAAAATGAGCAGAAAGTCGACGCAATACGCCGACAGTGGCTGGCGTCGGGCTGTTTGTGTGTTTGTGTGTTCACCCTCTCGCCTTCTCTAATTCCTTATCTCAGTTATATATATATATATATATATATATCGGTTTCACCAAAACACCCATTACCATCGAAATCCATCAAAACAAAGACACAATCTGATGCCAGAGGGTAAAGACTGAAGATGCTGTGTCTGTGTGTGTGTGTGTGTGTGTGTGTGTGTGTGTGTGTGTGTGTGTGTTTGTGTGTTTTCTGTGTTCAGCTACAAAGAGATGTGGATTCTGAGGTCTGTGTGGGAGTCTGAAGCTCCTGCCGTGTTGGGAGCAAAGGCGGATCGCGGCGCTCAACGTCTCCCTGATATCTTTTGGGGGGAATTGGGGCAATAAAGCGGGGGAGGTTGTATCGGCTTTAATTTCCTGAGGGTGATGCATGAGCAAAGGAGAGATTGGGGTATGTTGGTCCGCTGAGCCCTGGTTGGCTTACTTATTAAAACTCGAAAACGTTGAGCGTGTGTTGGATGTTGTAACTGCTCCAGATTCCACCGGCCGATCCCTCGGATTCCCAGAAACGCCCAACGCCAAGCGAAGAGTCGGTCAGGCGAACGGTTCTCCGACCACAGACGGGTCGAGATGTCTTCACAGTTCAAGCTGTTGGAAAAGCTCCGCCTTTCAACCTTTCGACCAATCAGAATCATGAACCAGACCCCTCGAAGGCCTCTCACTGCGACCGCCGAGACGTCAACGAGGATTTCTTTCGTCCCGTAACTAGCGGCGTTCCTGAAGGCATTCCTGGAGACATTTTTGACCCAAATAACGTTTATTTCCTGTGACCAACACAAGAAAAACTCAACAATTCCCAATGTCAAAGGCAAAATAATGGCTTTTAAACAACAATACAACAGGTGGACTTTAATTTTGACGTATTTATACTAAAATGTGTGAACGGAGCTTCGTTGAGGCCGTTCTTTATTAAAGGACAACACATAACGAGGCACTTATATTTACTTTTGTGACTCGTCTGTTTGTCCTGAGGGGCGTTCATGGGCCACACAGGTAGTTTATTTATTTAAAGATGTATTCGAGAGCCAGACATGGTCCAAACAGCCCTGATGAAGTATTGATTGTTTGTCCTGGTTCGGGTAATGAGGACGACTTCAAGTATTGAGCGAATAAATAAACGATTCTTTTGGAAACGGCTCCACTGCCTCTGTGTTGGTCTCTTACATAATGTTGATTGGTAAATGTACCTTTAAATGTAAGGCAGCCAAATGGCCTCCAGGGAGATAAGGAAACACAAATATTAAGTGTGAATAATGCTTTTAAAATATGTATATACTATGTCGTTTCCACCTCTCTATGTTTAACGGCGTTACAATGTTTAATTGACAATTTTCTTTTTTTAATTTTCCAATTTACCACCATGTTGGCAGACCTGTTGTTTACAGAATAAATTGGTTATTATCTAGAAATAAAAGCTACACAGCTGGGATCATTATTAATGTATAAGATTAGCTTCAGCTTTTTTTGCATTATTGCTAATGTTGGATTTAATTGAGGTTTAAATGCCAAGTTTGTTTTTATTTAAAAAAGTTACCATTACATAAATCCCCCATTTGTATTTTTAAAAATACCATTTTATAAAACTTTTAATACAAAACATTATTGTCTCAATGTAAGTAAATAACTCGGGAAGTTTCATGGTAATATCTATTAGTTTAATTTTTTTTAACCTTCGAAATTGATGTCAAAAATTGCTTTTCTTTCTAAATTCATTTAGTTCTCACACATTTCCACTTCAGCAGCTCCTAAATAAATCAAACTTTCCAGTTGCATTCCTCTTTTTACTCAGGTAATCACAGCTTGATTCATACAACATTTTAACATTAAAACATGGTGGGAACACGGCTGTGGAGCAGATTGTTGATACAAACAGATTTTTTACCAAATTAACTCTTTAAAAATGTTGACTTCAACAAAATGAAACAATACAGACCTGGTACTGACCTGGCTGTATGCAACATTCAGAATTAGCTTGAATTCCCACTCGTGCTAATAACAATCATAAAAATAATAACAGTCTTAAAAAAATAAATACCAAAAAAACATTGTTCGGTTTCAGAAAAAATATCGTGGTTTGGGTTCAAATAAATACTGAAGTAGACGAGTTGCACGACTTCAACATCAACATTGACCTATGAGATGCTATGAGATGCTATGAGATGCAATGAGCTATGAGATGCTATGAGATGCTATGAGATGCAATGAGCTATGAGATGCTATGAGATGCTATGAGATGCCATGAGATGCAATGAGATGTTATGAAATGCGATGAGATACTATAAGCTATGAGATGCTTTGAGATGTTATAAGCTATGAGATGCTATGAGATGCTATGAGATGCTATGAGATGCTATAAGATGCTATGAGATGCTATAAGATGCTATGAGATGCTATGAGATGCTATAAGATGCTATGAGATGCTATGAGATGCTATGAGATGCTATGAGATGCTATAAGATGCTATGAGATGCTATAAGATGCTATGAGATGCCATGAGATGCTATGAGATGCTATGAGATGCTATGAGATGCCATGAGATGCTATGAGATGCTATGAGATGCTATGAGATGCTATGAAATGCCATGAGATGCTATGAGATGCTATGAGATGCCATGAGATGCTATGAGATGCTATGAGATGCTATAAGATGCTATGAGATGCTATGAGATGCTATAAGATGCTATGAGATGCTATGAGATGCTATAAGATGCTATAAGATGCTATGAGATGCTATAAGATGCTATGAGATGCTATGAGATGCTATGAGATGCTATGAGATGCTATAAGATGCTATGAGATGCTATGAGATGCTATGAGATGCTATAAGATGCTATGAGATGCTCCGCCTCCTTCGGTTCTTAGGGCTGATGACCCATTTGAAGGTCACTTTTTTCTTTAATTTTTCCCTCAGAACATGAAATATGATGTTTGAAATAGGTTGCCCTTGTATCTGAGGCCCTAATATATATAAATCACACTCCTACCCACATACACGCTTTGAGGTATGCAGTGACGAGTGCTGCTGAAGTGCCTCTCCACTGCTTCCTGTTGAAAGCCTCCACCGTGTCGGGCCTCTTCGCTCTTCTTCACGCGTTCCCATCAACATGCTCTTCACCAGGCACTCTGACCCGATGCAGAGGACAACAGACAGCTCGTGTTTCATGCTTCTCATCCGGGAAGTTATAGAGGGCGACACGCTGCACTTGAGATGTGTGTGTGTGTGTGTGTGTGTGTGTGTGTGTGTGTGTGTGGATATCTGAGCTCGTACAGTTGTTGGTGCATGAAGGAGAAAACACAACAAATATAAAGTTTCGAGCACAAGAAATGACTTCACAATGAGTTATGTGTTTGAGGTTGCGATATAAAAAGGTTATTGTCCTCTCTAGGCGTATATAAAGCTGCGGTATAAACGGAGAGCTCAGTGAATATAATCTCAAAGTGCAGCATAAAGTTCAGCCAGGCAATAAAAAAGAAAGAAAATGCAATTCCTCCGAGGTAAACGTCGGAGCACTCAGACCTGGAGGTAACCTTTTAGAAGGAAGGGCCTTTTATTTATGTTTGTATGTCGTGCTAAATATCTTTTTATTGCGCTTTATTTCTTGTGACTGAACGTTTTTTGGGGGACATACGTATTTTAAATGTTGAAGGGAGCCTCAGATTTAAGATTTTCAGTGTCAGTGACTTGTAATTGTCTTGCATATGGATGCATAGAGATGGAAAAAAAAAAAAAAAAAAAAGTCTTTCATCTCAGGAAACTGTGGGAAATATGATTTTTTTTAATTGCCTTTAACAATAAGTCTGAAAAAAAGAAGAAAAAAAAGAAACCTGGAGTTGTAGAGAAAGAAAAATAAAATGTTTCTTCATCCTTTCAAAAATAAAGGCCCGAGCGCCATCTTGGATCTCTCTCAATATAAACGTGCTAGATAACCAGAGCCTCACTCAACTGCTCCGAAGTTTGGTCAGAAGGAGAGCAAAGAAAGAAGCTTCAGAGTGTGTGTGACACGTCTGCTCATCAGGCTAATGAGAGGGTGCCAGGTGTGTGTGTGTGTGTGTGTGTGTGTGAAACCTGAAGTGTGTGTGGGTCGACAGTGGGGTAATTAAAGTGCACATTTAGCCGCGGTGCTTCCTATGTCCGCCTTAAAGGTGTCAGCTGTGGAGAGCAGGCCTCTTTATGTGTGATGGATGCTGTAATTACAGAGAGAGAGAGAGAGAGAGAGATGTCCACCAAGATTAGAAATAACTTTTTTCTTCCGACAGATTCAAGCCATTTAAAAAAAGTATTTTTATTTAAGATAGGCAGGTTTTCAGGCATCTATCCAAAAGGAGCTGGAGAACTTCTGACGCTGTGGGTCCTGGGAAGAAGCTTTGTAGATGGAGGACGTGTGACCCGCCTCCAGAATCACCGGTCACTTTAACTTCATCAGAAGGATGAATCCGGGCTCTCATTATGGGGACCCTGCAGAGAGCGAGAGACACCCAGCGACAGAGAACGAGTTGGGAATTCCTCGGCTTCATTGCATCGTGTTTGAAATCCCCCAAATCCTCACCAAGTGAACCGTATCCGACATTTTTATTCTGCTACCGAGGCTGAGATTAGATCTTTGTCTGCAGGTGGGAGGAGGGGAGGTGTTTTTTTATTGCAGATGTTCTGCTGACGGTGACAAATTGTTCCAAGGATTTGTTCAGTTTTCAGAGCGTGAAAAAAACAGAACAATCTTTTGTGATATTATAGCGGAGGATGAAGGGAAGAGACGAGCGAGAGGAGTTGAGAAGAGTAGTTTTGCTTTTAGTTCCAACTATAAACAGCTGCAGACACTTTTTAAATTTTGATGATAACAATAAACACAAGTGCACCCGCCCCTTGAATGCTACATGCTGCCCGATCGCTACTGCACATGTGCAAACTGCGCACCTGTGGTTAAACTGTAGAAATACCTTTTTTAAGTAATCTATTTACATGGGTTTATTACGGGGTTTTCCTGTGAAACTGCTACGAATCAGCGGGAGGAGAGCTAGTTAGCGTTAGCTGTGAGCGCTAACAGCCGCCATTAGCGGAGGGTGCATTCAGGCTCTAAACGGAAAGTATTAGCGTTGGGGCGAAAGGTGAATTATAACGATTTCATAATGGATTCAAACACAGTCCGGTTGATGATGCTTGAAGGAGCTGAGTCATAGAAATATAAAATAAATATTAGAAGGGAAACGATGACCTGTTCCAATGTCTAAAGCAAATATTTTTTCTTTAACTCAAATATTTAAATATTTTTAATTGTATTCATTTTTTATTTTAATTCATTTAATTCATTCAATTCATTTAATGTATTAAGTTATTATCATTAATAGATGTTATTTATTTTATTCATTTCATTCATTTTATTTATTTCATTTATTCCATTCATTTCATTTATTTTATTTTATTTTATTTATTTTATTTTATTAATTTATTTCATTTATTTCATTTAATTCATTTATTTCGTTTATTTTGTTTATTTTATTTATATAATAATGTGTACGTACATGTGTACACAGTGTTGAAAACAGTGTTGGATTATCTACCCACAGGGTTCCTCTGCGCTCGTAGTGACGCAATCGTACGAAGACTGAAGAGCTCATTCTCTGGGATTTAATTTTTATTAGAAAGCCGACAGTAGAAAATATAACAGGAAACAAGGGAGCAGTACAATATCCTCGGAATATTGTAATTACATCTCACGGACCGCCGGCCCACAAACGACGCCCCTGTGACCGCACAGTTCTCACTTAGTTAAGACATGACTCTCATTTCTCACGCTTGGTATTCCTCTACGTCTTATTGAATCTGCGTTTGAGGTGTTGAAGCCAGAACGAACCCGAAGGCTCCTGAAAAGAAGCGTGTTGGGAGTTTTTTTTTCTTTCCCACGCCGACTTTGTTTCCCGAAAGAAAAGATTAATAAATAAAAACACAGTGTTTGGGTTGAACTCTCGCTGTTGACCATCCGAACCCGCGGTGTGGTTTTTCCAGTATAAGCGGAGCGAATGGAAATGTTCTCCGACTGCAATCACACCTTCTGCGTTCCCAGAGAGAAGAGAAACAAGACTTTCAGCAAATCTCGCTGTCTTGACTCCTGAATTTGTCACGTTAGCTTAATCTTTATTAGCTGGTGCATATTTCTGGTCATCTGACCCTTCGTCCAAATTTGAATCCCCTTCTTGTTCGCCAGCAAGGAGGAGGAGTCACGCACGTCGCATCGCAAACCATTGGCGGACGATCATCCAACATGACGATTGGTTTGATCAGTGAGGTTGAGAGATGGAAGCTAAGCTAACGGAATAATCAGGACTCCGTGAACACCAATGCATCAAATATTCCGTTTTTTGTTGTTGCCATCATCCTGAAGGGTTATTTGGGAGTTTTTCCTGGTCCGATGCGAGATTTTGGGGCAGGGATGTCTATGTGTACAGATTGTAAAGCACTCTGAGACAAATTTGTAATTTGTGAAATTGGGCTATACAAATAAACTGAATTGAATTGAATTCGGAAAAAAGACAATCGTACGAACAAGCTGTTTTTCATGGCTAATGAAAATTAATATTCCTGTTTACACGACAAAGCCACATCCTGATCATGCCTTTCTTAAAGGGGCGGCGACCTAATTGAAGCAAGGTTAAATACAGTTTCTTCAGTGTTTTTTCTTCTTCTCTACATTAAAGCATGAACATATTCTCTTAGAAACTTAAAGAGTGTGAACCTGAGCATTAGCCCGACGTGTTGCCCTTTCACTGCTCTCCAGCTTGATTTCCTGGCTCGCTGAGCAGCTCCGCTGGGAGTGTATACGTGACTAAAGTGCAGCGTAATCAAGGCAATCATGGGAAAGGTCGTTTAATGAGTAAGAGTGAAGATCATATGTTAGCCTTTATCCCTCACCGTGGGAAGTGGTGCTGAGCACAGAACACCTGCCGCCTGCTGTCGAAACATTAGCTCACGGTAATTACCCAGAAGCCATCTCCTTGTTCTACCAGCCCGGCTGAGAGGAGGAAGCAGGAAACATCTCTTTGTTAACAAGCAAAGAATATAAAATATCATGTTCGAGCTATAAAGGGTATTGTTATGCCCCTGGTGGTCAGGAGAGAGAATGCAGCTTCAACACATGAAGCTTAGACTTCTATACAACCAGAGGAGTCGCCCCTGGTGGTCAGTAGAGAGAATGCAGCTTTAACACATGAAGCATACACTTCTATACAACCAGAGGAGCCCCCTGGTGGTCAGGAGAGAGAATGCAGCTTTAACACATGAAGCATAGACTTCTATACAACCAGAGGAGTCGCCCCCTGGTGGTCAGTAGAGAGAATGCAGCTTTAACACATAAAGCATAGACTTCTATACAACCAGAGGAGTTGCCCCCTGGTGGTCAGTAGAGAGAATGCAGCTTTAACACATGAAGCATAGACTTCTATACAACCAGAGGAGTCACCCCTGGTGGTCAGTAGAGAGAATGCAGCTTTAACACATGAAGCATCGACTTCTATACAACCAGAGGAGTCGCCCCCTGGTGGTCAGTAGAGAGAATGCAGCTTCAACACATGAAGCATATACTTCTATACAACCAGAGGAGTCGCCCCCTGGTGGTCAGTAGAGAGAATGCAGCTTTAACACATAAAGCTTAGACTTCTATACAACCAGAGGAGTCGCCCCCTGGTGGTCAGTAGAGAGAATGCAGCTTTAACACATAAAGCATAGACTTCTATACAACCAGAGGAGTCGCCCCTGGTGGTCAGTAGAGAGAATGCAGCGTTAACACATGAAGCATAGACTTCTATACACCCAGAGGAGTCGCCCCCTGGTGGTCAGTCGAGAGAACGCAGCTTTCACACATGAAGCATGAACTTCTATGCAACCAGAGGAGTCGCCCCCTGGTGGTCAGTCGAGAGAATGCAGCTTTAACACATGAAGCATAGACTTCTATACAACCAGAGGAGTCGCCGCCCGGTGGTCACGAGAGAGAATGCAGCTTTAACACATGAAGCGTAGACTTCTATACAACCAGAGGAGTCGCCGCCCGGTGGTCACGAGAGAGAATGCAGGTTTTGAGGCACTGCATGGGCTTCAGGTTGCCGCCTGGTGCCGATCCGTCCTCCAGCCTCTTCAGCCTTCACCGTCTGGAGCTCCTTCAAACTCGTGAGGAGGTTTTTTTCAGAGTGAAAAAGCAACACATTCACTTCCTGTGACATCTGCAGGCCTGAACACGACCTTCTTTTCATAACTCCCGTTTGAAAAGCACCCGAACGCCTTCACTGCTGCACAGAGGGCGATGCGTTAGGCTCCGCCTCCGAGCAGAGCTACAGGTCCACGCTGCATTCATCACTGACCCCCACAGAGGATATTGCCTTCCACCCCCGAGGTTTCATCTGTTCATTATCGAGCAGCGCTGCGTGGGGGGGGGGGGGGGGGGCATCAGGGTTCTTGTTCGTCAGCCTCTGATGAAGACGAGGAAGAATCCATTACATCTACTAAATCATTAAAAACCAGATCCGAAATCCAGCCGGAAATTAGATTCACTAAACTAATCATGTGTCCTGCTTCTGCTGCCCGAAGAACAGCCGCCTCCCTCATCTTTCTCCCTCATCTCTCTCCCTCATCTTCCACATCTCTCTCCCTCATCTTCGACATCTTTCTCCCTCATCTCTCTCCCTCATCTTCCTCATCTCTCTCCCTCATCTTCCTCATCTCTCTCCCTCATCTCCCTCATCTTCCTCATCTCTCTCCCTGAGAAGAGACGCGTGGGCGTGTCTCTAGAGACGTGTCTCTAGTGGAGGTTTAAATAATTCAGGCCTTCAGCCTCACGATGACATTCACACTAATGGAGGAGCAGAGCGATGCACACATACACACACTTATACACACATGCACACACGCACACACGCACACATGTACACATGTACACACACTCAAACATACGGACACACGTACACGCACACACACATGTACACCCACGCACGCACACACACACTTCCACACCCACGCGCACACACATGCACACACATGCACACATACACACACTTATACACACATGCACACACGCACACACGTACACATGTACACACACTCAAACATACGGACACACGTACGCGCACACACACATGCATGCACACAAACATGTACACACACGCACACATGCTCAAACACATACGCACACATACATCCTCACACACACAAACACATGCACACAGACACACATGTAGACACACACACATACGCACACACTCACACACACACATGTACACATACGTCTTCACACACACACACACACACACTACCACTCTAAGCGGGCCAATCACAGGTCCTGCCTGTCCTCTGGTCCTGATGCTGCTGCCACGGCGACGTTACAGGCGGTTCCTGCGATCGCCTGTTGGACCCACACCAGCGCCGCGCCGCCGCCGCACGCCGCCTCGCTCACCTGACTCGTTTCTCATCGTTAGTCTGAAGTCTTTTATGCGGCGGACAATCGGCGAGTCGTTACGCGGAGCGGCAGAGCGGCCGCGAACACACGAGTTAAAAGGTGGAAATGGGCAGTTTGGAAAATGACTGCAATTGCCGAGAGATGTGATTCGATGGTGATAAGAGGTTATTATGGAAGGAGGTAAAGAGAGCCATGAACCCTGTTGTCAAAGACCTTCTCCTGAGGCCCTGGGCGAGGGAGTCGGGGGAGAGAGGGGGGGGGAGAGAGGGGGGGCGGGAGGTTGTACATTTTCTTTAACCGAAACTGAGTTTACATTTAAGGCCGATCCGTGTGATATGATCTCACATTATTCTCAGAGCGTAAGTCGATGTGAGCTTCTAGTCCATTTGTGTTTGTGTCATGAGTTCGTAACATGACATCAGACACTGGTTTGTGGAATATGGGTTTGAAGCCTTGAGGTCCATATTTTTTACAGTCCCCATCTTGTTTTATTTTTTTTACCCCGATAACATCCCTTGCTTTATGGCCTGACTTTAAACGACCATAATGTACTAAATGATGACATCATGCTGTATAGTAGAAGACTTGAAACTAGAGACTGAGACATGAACTCATGTTTACAATGTTTACTGAGGGAATACATCAAGAGAAGTAGTCACTATATAGACTTCTATACAACCAGAGGAGTCGCCCCCTGGTGGTCAGGAGAGAGAATGCAGCTTTAACACATGAAGCATATACTTCTATACAACAGAGGAGTCACCCCCTGGTGGTCAGTAGAGAGAATGCAGCTTTAACACATGAAGTATAGACTTCTATACAACCAGAGGAGTCGCCCCCTGGTGGTCAGGAGAGAGAATGCAGCTTTAACACATGAAGCATAGACTTCTATACAACCAGAGGAGCCCCCTGGTGGTCAGGAGAGAGAATGCAGCTTTAACACATGAAGCATAGACTTCTATACCACAGATGAGTCGCCCCCTGGTGGTCAGGAGAGATAATGCAGCTTTAACACATGAAGCATAGACTTCTATACAACCAGAGAAGTCGCCCCCTGGTGGTCAGTAGAGAGAATGCAGCTTTAACACATGAAGCATAGACTTCTATACAACCAGAGGAGTCGCCCCCTGGTGGTCAGGAGAGAGAATGCAGCTTTAACACATGAAGCATAGACTTCTATACAACCAGAGGAGCCCCCTGGTGGTCAGGAGAGAGAATGCAGCTTTAACACATGAAGCATAGACTTCTATACAACAGAGGAGCCCCCTGGTGGTCAGGAGAGAGAATGCAGCTCTAACACATGAAGCATAGACTTCTATACAACCAGAGAAGTCGCCCCCTGGTGGTCAGGAGAGAGAATGCAGCTTCAACACATGAAGCATAGACTTCTATACAACCAGAGAAGTCGCCCCCTGGTGGTCAGGAGAGAGAATGCAGCTTTAACACATGATGCATAGACTTCTATACAACCAGAGAAGTCACCCCCTGGTGGACTAGTTATTTCATTGCCATCTCTTCACTGTTCTTGACCATGTGCTGATGCTGTATGGACTAGGTGACCCCTTGTGTGCACTTAAAGCTATAAAGGTCCTTAAATACCGTGGATAAGGTAAGTCTCCGCTCCGTGTGTAGATATAAACGTCTCATTTCAAGATAAAGATGTGAAAGTGAAAACAGTCTAAAACCTCTAAAAACATTTTCTTTAAGGGTTGAAATCCTGAATTGAAAACTGACTTGGGAGTTCGAGGGTCTTTATTTAAACCCTCGACCGCTCCCGGGTGTCAATGTGGGAACGACTTGCTCTCGGAGATGAATCGCCACAGGCTAAATAAAAGGTTAGAGAAACCGGACATTTGTTCCCCGACAATGTGTTGACACTGAGAAATGCCACGGTGGACGGCGGGAGTGTGTGCGCTCTTTGACACGAGATGGGAGCTCACGCTGCTGTTGTGCGTGACAGTTTACCCCCCCCCCCCTATAAAAGCTCAACTTGTGGCGGGGCCGGAACATGAGAGTCCAGACGCTGCTCTCAACTCGCTATGGGCAAACATAAACTCTCAAACAGCAGGAGAGATGGACTCCGGCTGCAAAGTTTGTTTATTGGCTGTCTGTCTCAACGGGGAGAAGAGACATCACTGTGGCGACAGACTGACAGGGTGTGTGTGTGTGTGTGTGAGAGTGTTACTTGTGAGGACACTGTGTTCACTTTAAATCCATTTTCAGGAGGCTCACTCAGATTTTTACAAGCACAACTACAGATATAATCACTCACCTTAAACTAAACCTAATTTAAATATAAAGTAGAAAGTCTTAACCCTGAAGTATTTAATTTGATAACCACCATTTGGTAAAAACTAATGCAGTCTTCATGTATTTCAATATGACTGAACTTCAACCTAAGCTCAGTTTTAAGATAAACTAGGAAGTAGTAATTCTAAAAATAATAATGTTTAGCCTTTGGGGACCATCTTTTTGTCATTAGATGGAAGGTCCCCACAATGTAGAAAATTATTGTGGTCCCCACACTGTCATTAATATAAGTACACACACACACATCAACACAACCCCATTGCAGAAGCACATGGTATTGTTCAATTCTGTGTCCTTGCATATTAGGCCACACCCATTGGATGTTCATTGGTCCATATCCTCTGAACGCAATGAGATATCAACAAGGCTTTAAAGATTTTTTATGAAATTGAACCAATGATGAACCACAGCAAGTTTTTTATGACTCAGTGTTTAGGAAGAGATTGAAATAATGTGTTTTTTACTAAATTCAAAATGGCGGAAAGTCTAAGTAGGCGGAGCTTATGGTCATAATTGTATTTTTTGGAGAGCAGGTCGAAGCGGACATGTATACCTAATCTCAAGACAATCAGTCTTGGGTCCAAAAAGCGTGACATCTTCAATGAAAATGCCTTCTAGGGGGCGCTATAGAGTATTTGTTTTTTACCAAATTGGGAGACCTCTAAAATATTAAATTGTTTACCAGTTCTGATGTGAATGTCAAATTTAATGATAAAGCCCTAAAAAAGGCTTAAAACCTTGGAGGAGTAACAATTCCAGTAATTCTAGATACACGTCAATTGCAAAGAGAACCACACATTCCTTTAAAAAACATTATACAGAGGCTAATGATTCCTAATTGTATTAAAATATCCACTTCAATGAATCGGGTGATATTTGTATGTCTAAAAAATATAGAAACTTCAAAGTAGGATACTTGCTTCTGTATGTGAATAAAAGGTGACACATAGACATTGTTACCTCGACTAAATGTCATGCGTCTTCATCCACAGGAGCATCAATTATACTCTCAGTTTCTCTGCGCGTTGCCTCACACCGTATGAAGTGTGAATTAAATGTCACAGTCTGTGGATCACATTATATGAGCGACCGTGGGCTGGGAGTGTGGATGTGTGTGTGTGTGTGTGTGTGTGTGTAGGTATGTGTGTGTGGGTGTGTGTGTGTGTGTATATTCTTTCTAAAGCATGTCGGTCTCCAACACGCCGGTTTCTTGTTCTTGTCACATAATGAACTGCAGCACTGGCGACTCGTTTGTGTGTCTCGTGTGTGTGTGGTGGGCTTGTTTTACTGCCCTTGTGGGGACATCATTGTCAGCTCACACTCACATTGTGGGGACTCGCATTTTTGTTGGGGGACGCATACCCAAAAACCAAAGTCATAACAATTTGAGGGGTTAAGGGTTAGGATTAGACTGACAGCGGTTTTGGTGTGTGCGTGTGTGTGTGTCTGTGACTTGTTTTACCGGTCTTGTGGGGACATGATTGGGATTTCACACTCACATTGTGGGGACTCGCTTTTTTGTTGGACAAAATGGGGACTTATACCCAAAACCCAAGTCATATCAGTTTGAGAGTTCGTAATGTCCTCACAAGTCATGCAAACAGGATAGTGTGTGTGTGTATATGTGTGTGTGTGTGTGTGTGTGTGTGTCCTTGCCATAGTGTCGTGGTGTTTCAGAGTCCGGTGCGTGTGTCTGCATTTAATAGTCCCACATTTACTGACCTTTAGGTATCCACAGGATACCTCTGAGTCTGCAGTGAGGAGGAAGAGGATAGGAGAAAATGAGTGGAGGAGAGGAGGAAGAGGGGTTTAAAAGGAGTAGTAGAGGAGATACGATGAGGAGACGAAAAGAACATTAAAAAACCGCAAAGATAGGAAACAAGGAGAGAAAAACAAAAACAAGTGAAGGAGAGGAAGGAGCAAAAACGAAGAGACGGAGAAGGAAAGCGAAGAAGCCTGGACAGGAATAATAACAAGACTAACAGTGTAATAAAAAAAGTCATTTGTTTCAGAGGGAGAGAGCGCTGGCTGAGCCGACCTGCCTCCAATACATCGAGGTGACTCATACGCTACAAAGAAAAAATGATTCATTAAAAAAGAATGAACTTTAAATCAATCCTCGGAGCTGAATGACGGGGAAACCCCGACGCAAAACACCACCTGTCCATGCCAGCTAATTAAGCCGGCGGCTAATTTAATGGAGTCGTGCTTTGGCCTTAAGGTGACCTTTGACCCATAGAAATAAAGCATCAGGGTGTGTGTGTGTGTGTGTGTGCTGTCTCAGTGGAGGATGTTTCATTTCTGAAGAAGCCCTCCCGTGCTGCCGGTGGGGAGCGAGCGGCTCGGCTGATGAAAGCGACTGCAGCCAAATGGGATCTCATGAATCGTGGGAGCATAAAAACGCAATCCGTTGCAACGCCGGTTCCCTCCGGAGTCGGAAATCCGGCGAAGCGTCGAAGTACGTAGTGTTACCGACGCTGCAGTGGCAATAATGTGTCTGCTGGATTTGTCAATGTGCCATCCGGAGCACCTGTTGAAGGGAAAAGGAGGCCTGGAGTATTAGAGATATTCAAGTAAATCAAGTGGAAGTAAACAAGGATGGGACCATTGAAAAGGCGCCAATAAAACGATGATGATGGATCTATTGTGTCGGTGTCAAGTAATGTAACTTAATCAAAACATATAACACTGTTATATTTCCCTAATATTCCTCATTATATTTCCCACCAAATGCCTTTCCTGTTTCAAATAAAGGAAACGTAGTATTTTGGAGGCAGGGTTGCAACCAGTAGGCACACTCCGGTCCTGAAAAGTGTAAACGCATTTTAAAGATGCATTCTCTCTCCTGGCCACCAGGGGGCGACTCCTCCGGTTGTATAGAAGTATATGTTTCATGGGTTAAAGCTGCATTCTCTCTCCTGGCCACCAGGGGGAGACTCCTCTGGTTGTATAGAAGTCTATGTCTCATGTGTTAAAGCTGCATTCTCTCTACTGACCACCAGGGGCGACTCCTCCAGTTGTATAGAAGTCTATGTTTCATGGGTTAATGCTGCATTCTCTCTCCTGGCCACCAGGGGGAGACTCCTCTGGTTGTATAGAAGTATATGTCTCATGTGTTAAAGCTGCATTCTCTCTACTGACCACCAGGGGCGACTCCTCTGGTTGTATAGAAGTCTATGTTTCATGGGTTAATGCGGCATTCTCTCTTCTGACCACCAGAGGGAGACTCCTCTGGTTGTATAGAAGGCTATGTCTCATGTGTTAAAGCTGCATTCTCTCTACTGACCACCAGGGGCGACTCCTCTGGTTGTATAGAAGTCTATGTTTCATGGGTTAATGCTGCATTCTCTCTACTGACCACCAGGGGGCGACTCCTCTGGTTGTATAGAAGTATATGCATCATGTGTTAAAGCTGCATTCTCTCTCCTGACCACCAGGGGGCGACTCCTCTGGTTGTATAGAAGTCTATGCATCACGTGTTAAAGCTGCATTCTCTCTCCTGACCACCAGGGGGCGACTCCTCTGGTTGTATAGAAGTATATGCCTCATATGTTAAAGATGCATTTTCTCTCCTGACCACCAGGGGGCGACTCCTCTGGTTGTATAGAAGTCTATGCATCATGTGTTAAAGCTGCATTCTCTCTCCTGACCACCAGGGGGAGACTCCTCTGGTTGTATAGAAGTCTATGCATCATGTGTTAAAGCTGCATTCTCTCTCCTGACCACCAGGGGGCGACACCTGTTGACTGCATCCCCGGCTCTCAGATGGCGGGGGATTGGACCGACAACACCGATAACGTTGACGCCTCCGTCGTCGTCGCGCTCTCGCTCGTCACTCGGCGCCACCTCGACGTGAAGGTCACGGCGTCCTCATGAAGGGGACGATGACCCCGAGGTCGTCCCTCCGGCCGACGTGATGTATCGTAGAGCAAGCGGTGAGAGTCTCTCAGAGGAGCGTAAACATTGATGCTGCTTCACACACACACACACACGCAACAGCTTTGAACTTTTGACTCTCTTTAAACTCATTTTTCACTGTGAAATCGTGAGATTGGGACGAGTGTTTTTTTTATTTGTTTTTTTAATATCGCCATGAAAAGAATCTCAGTATAAAGTGAAATTTCACGCCGCGACTCTTCAAACACAAAAAGAAAGATGAAGCGTCACCTCGACCTCTCTCACCGCCTCGCCAACGCGCCGCCAGAGAGCCGCCGCGTGGGCAGGGCCCTGAAGGCAACGTGTGATTACGCGCTCAACGGCCATTATTTTAATGTCATGCAGGATGAGAGGAAAAACCACAACACTCCGTCTACCTATGTTAGAGAGAGAAGACCTAATGCACACACACACACACACACACACACAGACACAGACACACACACACACAGACTCACACATATAATCACACTCACAAATACTCACAGACACAGACTCAAACAGACAAACACACTCAATTTATTCAACCAAATGTGTCCGAAGCACTTGTGACAAGGACGTCAGGAGTGTGTGTGTGTGTAGGGGTCGACCTCCTCAACACAAGTGATCTTTATCTGGACTTTAACAAAAGATTGATTCAAACTGTACGTGTGTGTGTGTGTACATGTGTGTGTGTGTGTGTGTGTGTGTGTGTGTGTGTGTGTGTGTGTGTGTGCTTGCGGGGGGAAAAGTATAGAATGAGAAGATGTATCGCCTTTCCAGAGCATAAAAGACGAGGCGGTCAGTTAATCAAAGCAAAATGAGATGACCTTTAAAATATCGCCCGGCGGGCGGAGAGAGAGAGAGAGAGAGAGAGAGATCTGCTGTTGACGCCTTTTTTAAAACACGAATAACTTCATGACGTTTGATCAAAGATTTTTTTTTTTGTAATACAGCTTCAACAAGTTTTTATTTATTTAGTTCAACAGGAAACGAGATAGAAAGATGAAAAATGTGTTTACGCCCCGTTCCTCAGTGTTTATGCTAAGCTAGTATTTATGCTAAGCTAGGCTAATCAGCGGCTACGTTACTTTGATTAGACTTTTATTACATGTCATACATTCATGTTACATTCATACACAGTCGACTCAGCTACAGGGAGCAACTCAGGGTTAAGTGCCTTGCTCAAGGGCACATCGACTCGGGCGGGGATTGAATCGCCGACCTCCTGATTGAAGGACGGAGCTGCTCACCGCTGACGCCCACAGATTCATCCAGAGTGAATACGACCCAAAGAAGAGCGAGAATTAAAGCAAGTATATAAATATACACAAAACTGCTTCAAGTGCTGCATTCAGGTACAATAGGAGAAAGAGGACAGGTTTTTTTTCCTTCTAATTATATATTTTTTTACACCTTATTTCTTGGAGTCGAGGTTCAGTCTGTAAATTAATTAATAGATGAGATAACTCCAGAGAAGTGATGACCTCTGTGTTCGGGGTCACGAGCCGCTCGTCTCCGGCGGAGAACGCCTCGTGTTTTAAAATCTGAAAACCGGCCCGGACGTTATTTTCGGCTCCGTTTATAAATTATTGATACAAATTGAAAAAAAAAAGTCTAAATGTCACGATTTATAATGAGAAATTCACTTTGGGGAAATGTCACGCTGTGGAGGTCGAGGAGAGCATGAGGGCCCGATCACATCGGTGTGTGTGTGTGTGTGAGAGTGTGTGTGTGTTTCTGTGAGTCTGTGTGTGTGTGTGTGTTTCTGTGTGTGTGTGTCTGTGAGTTTGTGTGTGTGTGTGTGTGTTTCTGTGTGTGTGTGTCTGTGAGTCTGTGTGTGTCTGTGTGTGTGTGTGTTTCTGTGTGTGTGAGTCTGTGTTTGTGTGTCTGTGAGTCTGTGTGTGTGTGTGTGTCTGTGTGTGTGAGTCTGTGTGTGTGAGTCTGTGTTTGTGTGTCTGTGAGTCTGTGTGTGTGTGTGTCTGTGTGTGTGAGTCTGTGTGTGTGAGTCTGTGTTTGTGTGTCTGTTAGTCTGTGTGTGTGTGTGTGTGTGTGTGTGTGTGTGTTTCTGTGTGTGTGAGTCTGTGTTTGTGTATCTGTGAGTCTGTGTGTGTGTGTGTGTGTGAGTGTCTGTTTGTGTGTCTGTGAGTCTGTGTGTGTCTGTGAGTCTGTGTGTCTGTGTGTGTGAGTCTGTGTGTGTCTGTGTGTGTGAGTCTGTGTGTGTGTCTGTGTGTGTGTGTGTCTGTGAGTCTGTGTGTGTCTGTGTGTGAGTCTGTGTTTGTGTGTGTCTGTTTGTGTGTGTGTGTCTGTGTGTGTGTGTCTGTGTTTGTGTGTGTCTGTTTGTGTGTGTGTCTGTCTGTTTGTGTGTGTGTGAATCTGTGTGTGTTTGTTTGTGTGTGTCTGTGTGTGTCTGTTTGTGTGTGTGTTTGTCTGTGTGTGTGTCTGTCTGTGTGTCTGTCTGTGTGTGTGTGTGTGTGTGTCTGTGTGTGTCTGTGTGTGTCTGACTCTGTGTGTGTCTGTGTGTGTGAGTCTGTGTTTGTGTGTGTCTGTTTGTGTGTGTGTGTCTGTGTGTGTGAGTCTGTGTGTGTGTCTGTGTGTGAGTCTGTGTGTGTCTGTGTGTGTGTGTCTGTGAGTCTGTGTGTGTGTGTCTGTGTGTGTGAGTCTGTGTTTGTGTGTGTCTGTTTGTGTGTGTGTGTCTGTTTGTGTGTGTCTGTGTTTGTGTGTGTCTGTTTGTGTGTGTGTGTGTGTGTGTTTGTGTGTCTGTGTGTGTGTCTGTCTGTTTGTGTGTGTGTGTGTGCATCTGTGTGTGTTTGTTTGTGTGTGTCTGTTTGTGTGTGTGTGCATCTGTGTGTGTGTCTGTCTGTGTGTCTGTGTTTGTGTCTGTTTGTGTGTGTGTGTGTCTGTGTGTGTCTGACTGTGTGTGTGTTTAGTCTGCTACTAACAGTCTGATCACACGGGCGATCAAGAGGACTCGTTCTCCCCCCTCAGAGAAACAAGATAAGATAAAATATACACCATGGCCATAGATATTCACAGAATATGTTCTTGTGTGTGTTAATGAGGGTCAGTCTCCTTGTTCAGCAGCAGCCTGATGGCCTGAAAGAAAGAAGAAGCTGTCCTTTTGTCTGTTGACTTGATACTTTGATACGCCGGTATCGCCTGCCTGAAAGGTAAAAGGGTTGTGTGTTGGGGGTCTTTATCATCATTTTTCATCATCCACACGCCTGGCCACGCTATGTCCCATATGTGGGATGATGGAGACCAGAACGATGTACGATGCCACCCCCCTCACCACCGCCCCGCGCCCTCTCTGCAGGGCGCCCTCAGGGCGGTGCAGTTCCAAGATGCAGACTGTCAGAACACTCTACGATGAATCGGTGGTGGATGCGGGGCCATGTTAATGTTCGGGCCATGGTTGAATTCCTCAGTCAGCCAAGCCCCAGGCGTTGTTGGCTTGTGGTGTCGTGATGGTGTGGTGGGTGAGTGGTGTCGTGTGGAGGAGGGGATGCGAAGCGCCCGAGAACTTCTGCTCTGACCCTCCTCTGCAACTCCGTCTCTGGAGATGGGGTGTGCTCTCCTCTAGTCTTCCTGTGAGTCTCTTTGACCTTGTGACGAGGCTGTTCTTGAGGCTGAGGCTGTTCAGTGATCTCACTGTTGTACCAGTGATCCTATCTCCTCCTCTAGTAAATCAGCTCGTCGTCGTCGAGCCCAGCAAACGTCAGCAGCCTTGATGATGAAGTTGATATGGCAGTGACTGTGCATGGCCGTGCAGGTGCTGGGTAGGTGGGAGTGAGTGAGCCCATCCTGAGGCATCCCGGGTTGAGGTGTTGAGGGGTCAGTAGCGTCCAGTGGCGGCCACTGGCCACCACCACCCTGCGGCCCGATCCACCAGCTGGTATCCAGCTGCACATGGCCTGAGCTGGCTGCTTGGCTGAGCCTGGTGTCGAGGTGAAGCTGTGGGAACAATGGTGTTGAGCAGCTGAGCTGGCAGTCAGCCAGCCAGCATCGGAATTCGTTTCCTCCCTCAGGTGGGAAAAGCGGTGGGTGGATCTGTTTTGACGCCATGGGTGGATCTGTTTTGACATATGCAAAAATGAAGTGGGTGAAATCCAGCGTGGCAGAACACAAGCAGGAACCTTGAAGAACTGAGGTGCTCTCGAAGCCAGTCATTCAGGCAGCTTGGGGTGTTTGGGGACAGGCACAATGGTGGACATCTTGAAGCTCTCAGGAACAACAACCTGGGACAGGTTGAAGATTGAGATGAAGACGAAGACTCCTGCCCTGTGGTCTGCACACGATGCCTGCCCGATGGATGTCGGGACCTGGCGCGACCTGTCCACCCGGATGGCCCACCGCCAGAGGCTCAGCCTCTGATCAGCTCAGCAGGCTGGTCTCGGGCGGCGCGCCTTTCGGCGCGGGCCTTGATCGTCTGAACCGGAGAACGAAGGAGGCTCTTCCCCGCTGGGAGGGAGAGGAGGAGGGAGTTCTCTTGTTGGTTTTCCTCTGAAGTCCGTGATTGTCTCCACCCCTTCACCACACCTCTCACGTCTCTTCTCTGTGTACTAATAATAAAAGTATTGATCCCCGAGGCGGGAGAGGCCTCAGCGAGGAAAGGAGAGATCAAAGGATACGACGAAGGATATGAATATAAAGAATGGGATGAAAAAAATGAATATATTAAAAGATCCTCCCGGAGTTTAATAACTGCTGCGGACACGTAATGATGTAATGATACAGACAGGGAGGGTTCACACGAGGAGAGAGAGAGAGAGAGAGCGAGAGCGAGAGAGAGCGGGCGAGAGAGAGAGAGCGAGAGAGCGAGAGAGACTTACGTGGCAAGGAGATCTATGGAAGAGTTGCATTTTGGGTAATTGCAGGTTCTGCTGTATCAACTCTTGTATTTGACTCTTAAATAGTTTTGGGGGTTCCAGCTGCTGTAAGTGTGTGGGGCAGCTGTGGGGGCGGGGCCTCTAATTGGTCCCATCAACTGGTTGATTGGTAATCAGCCAGCAGCTGAGACCAATTAGAGACCCCTCCCCCCTAGCTTGCTAAAATTTACCTTATTCTCCTTTTTAATGTGTTCTCTTATTATTTTATGAACTTTTTAAAGAAACTATGTATTTACTCTTGAACATTTCAAAAGGGAAATGACAATAAAGCATTCATATGACACAAAGTAATGAGATATTAATGTTTAAATATTAATATTTAAATACAGTTTTATGCTATGTTGGCTGAGCGTGAACAAATATGTTCAATTTTCTCTTTTGCTTATTTTTTATATCATAACTCTTCATTCAGTCCTCAAAGTCCTCCTCGTGGAGTGAAGCATGAATAATAAATATCTAAACTTTACGCATCTGAAATCTAATATTTTATTAAATATCAAAGTTGTCAAAACACGGCAGACGAGAAGTATGACTATCCTGTCGAAAAATGTAAAAGACGTCGTTAATTCTGCGTCTTTTAATCGCATCGTTCGTCACAGATCCGTCATTTCACTCTTTGTTTTCTTCTCCGCGGCTGAATGTCACGATCATTTAGCAGGAATGACTAAATATGATGTCATAGTTTCACTTTAAAGTCACAACAACGGGGCCTCGAAGGATTTATTGATTTAAAACCACAAAGAAAAATCTGGTTTCAGTTTGAAACACGAGACAATCGAAGTGCATGTGTCTTTGAAACCTGCATTCTCTCTACTGACCACCAGGGGCGACTCCTCTGGTTGTATAGAAGTCTATGCTTCATGTGTTGAAGTTGCATTCTCTCTCCTGACGACCAGAGAGAGACTACTCTGGTTGTATAGAAGTCTACGCTTCATGTATTAAAGCTGCATTCTCTCTCCTGACCACCAGGGGGCGACTCCTCTGGTTGTATAAAAGTCTATGCTTCATGTGTTAACGCTGCATTATCTCTCCTGACCACCAGGGGGCGACTCCTCTGGTTGTATAAAAGTCTATGCTTCATGTGTTAACGCTGCATTATCTCTCCTGACCACCAGGAGGCGATTCCTTTTGGTTGTATAGAAGTCTATGCTTCATGTATTAAAGCTGCATTCTCTCTCCTGACCACCAGGGTGACTCCTTTCGGTTGTATAGAAGTCTATGCTTCATGTGTTGAAGCTGCATTCTCTCTCCTGATCACAAGGGGGCGACTCCTCTGGTTGTATAGAAGTCTATGCTTCATGTGTTGAAGCTGCATTATCTCTCCTGATCACAAGGGGGCGACTCCTCTGGTTGTATAGAAGTCAATGCTTCATGTGTTGAAGCTGTATTCTCTTCATGAAATTAATAAATAAACTCATTTCTACACAGATTGTTTCTGACTATCAGACCCAAAACATGAAGACGGGTTTAACTTTCCAAGGGGATAAATATCTAACGTCGACGTGACTAATCATACACGAGTTCTTCTTTGAACGCCAGTATATTTATATTATGATAATCTTATTTATTATTATTCAGAAGGGTTTTGCCTCCATCGTTCTGAGACTGTAATAACTTCTCTTCATCTCTCCAGTGTTGCAGCGCGTGGGCTTTAAAGTGTTGCGTGGGGGGGGGGGTGGGTGGAAACACCTCTGCTCTCTGACATCATCCGTTCCTTCCATCCACACTCAGTGTTGCGTAATCTCTCTCTCTCTCTCTCCTGAAGGCGCCTGAAGTTGTTTTTTTCCTTTCTTGCGACTCAAAAGTAAATCATGAAGATAAAAATGGATGTTTGTGATTTTCTGAATAAATATAAATATATAGATTAGAGTGTCGCCCTGGAGCAGCGGCCCGTGTGTACAGAGCTCTTTCTTATCCGAGGATGAAGGTTTTATTTCATAGTCTGTATTAACGTGCTCTGATAGACTTGTCAATCACAGTAGCCCCACCCCTAAAACAGATTCTGCTGTATAGAAGAAGACTTGAAACTAGAGACTGAGACAAAAACTCATGTTAACAATGTTTACTGAGGGAATACATCAAGAGAGAAGTAGAGTCACTATATAGACTTCTATACAACCAGAGGAGTCGCCCCTGGTGGTCAGGAGAGAGAATGCAGCTTTATCACATGAAGCATGGACTTCTATACAACCAGAGGAGTCGCCCCCTGGTGGTCAGGAGAGAGAATGCAGCTTTA
The DNA here is from genome assembly GCF_029220125.1 of Pseudoliparis swirei. Lineage (NCBI taxonomy): Eukaryota > Metazoa > Chordata > Actinopteri > Perciformes > Liparidae > Pseudoliparis > Pseudoliparis swirei. Next base: position 26,589,753 of record NC_079406.1, read on the forward strand.
ACACACGAAGCATAGACTTCTATACAACCAGAGGAGTCGACTTCTCGGAGGATCCAGTGGTTCATCTTCTGGAGGAAACATTCTCTTCGTGTAGCTGTGTGTAGATGCGTGTAGTTTTGTGTAGTTGTGTGTAGATGTGTGTATTTGTGTGTAGTTTTGTGTAGTTGTGTTTAGTTGTGATGCCTTTTCTCGTTTCCAATTCGCTTTGATAGAAATAGAAAGAACAGAAACTTTAAACATGTTTTATCGTCATCTTCAGAAGTTTAAATAAGCACCTCGCCGTGTGAAACAAATCAGATTAAAGATAAATAGATTTAAAAATAGACGGACAGGGTGTCACGTTAAGACGTTCAGTCAGAAAGTTTGAGTTTAAAATGTTTCAGCTCGGGAGAAACTTTTAGTCATCAATCCCAAATCTGCATGAATCTCCGAAATGTTAACTCATTATCTTGAAATAATGAATCAAAGAATAATCTGGTGAAAACTGGATATCTTTTCTTTTTTTCCTTTTGCAAACCCGGATATCTAAACAAGCAAATGCAGCACATAAGTTTAGCCGTGCAGCAGCTAAAAAACACAAAAAGACGTGCGCCTGTGAACGCATCACAGGTCAGATATTCAAGCTGCAAGGCGTGGAGGGGAAAAGGCCGTCGCCAGGCTGCGACCTTTCCAAAAATGGGCAATTCTCTTCACTTCCGATTCAATCGTGCCAGCCGGCCCGTTTCCCACGGAGACGCGGAGGCCGGCGAGGAAAGTGATCCGACCCGGCGCCGCCGGACGGACGAGGAGAGCCGCCGACATTTCACATCGCTCGCTCCATTTCTGTCGCCCACGAGTGATTTCCAGCCCGATTCGATATTTGAAAAAAGACCCGAGGACGCCGGTCCCGTCTCGATGGATGACAGCTGGGGCTGACAATCCGGCGGGCCTATTATTTCGTCTGGAAACGGGGGGGGGGGGGGGGGCCACGCTGAGGAAATGTCAAAGACTTCCTTTGACAACCCTGACGGGGGTCTCGGAGGGCCGAGCGCGGTTGACAGTTTTACGAGGGTCATTTTCTTTTCAGAATAAAGCCACATTTTCTACTGAAATGTTCGAGTTTAAGACTACAGTTTGTCGAGAATTCGATCTCTTTTGAGGATGGTGACGTGTTTTATGCTCTGTTGACCATTTGTGACTTTGTGTCCGAGGGGCGGAGCTTATCTCTGTGGTTTATCTCCGTGGAAACAGTTATCATTTCCTTCATCTAACGTGAAGAACTATAACCACTAGTTTATACGAGTTGTGGACAACAAACGTTGGAACATCTAACGCCCTTGTGTTTGGGTTCATAACATTAATATATATATACAGTATATATATTTATATATATATACATTCATGACATCACCCGGAGGCTCACACAGCTCGGTGACTGTCTCTTCCAGCTCCACTAGAGCAGCAGTTAGATTCACCAACGTCGGAGCAGCTCAACGCTGATTGGCTTTCGCAACTCGTCGTCGGGCGGATTTGTTTCACCAAAAATGTGCTCCTAGCCCAACCAATCACATCTGTACGTTGATGTTGCGTGGGATCTACTCACGCGGAAATGTATAATGTCCACGAGCTTTTGTTCCACGCGTTAATTAAGCGGCCGCGGATCAAACCATTCTATTAATGGATTCTCCCGAAAAATGGCGCGCTAGCTTCATGCGTGGACCCTCCCCCCCCCCCTCCTTCAGGCCGGAGGCTGACGGAAGACGTGGCCGTGCACGCCGATGAGCAAGACGAGTGGAATCGATAACTCCCGGGGAGGAGCGTGATGCTCATATCAATAACGCTCGATCCCCGAAAGTAGACGCCGCATAAATTACCAAACGGATCCAAAGACAATTACCACGTTAATGAACTGCAAATATCCTTTTCCCTCTTGTCTCCTGCGTGCAGCATCATGAGCTGGATGGAGCTGCTGGTGAATGGGTTTTAATTGTGAGCCTCAATAGAATGATCAGAGTTCTTTTGTGGGTCCTTTTCTTTTACAGCGCGATACAAAAGATGTGCGTCTCGTAGAAGGTTGTCGGAGACGAGAGCCGGAAAGGCCGACACATCGTCAGAACAACATGACGAGGATGAAGACGACGGTGTGTGTTCATCAAGCCTTACTTGATTCTTCAAAAGGCTCCAAGTTGTAATTAACTTCAGGCTCTCTGAGTACAAGAGATGAATCAAGGTAATCAGAGATCGCCGTTTTCAATAGAAACCTTTCTCTGGAGTTCATTCCGCTTCAAACGGACGGTGACCCCCGTCACCCTAAAGTCAAAGGTTTCAGAACAATTTAAACTTGTGTTCGAGTTCCACATAAACATCACATGATGTCACATGTTGGTGAGTGAGAATGCAGCTTTAACTCATGAAGCATATACTTCTATACAACCAGGAGTCTCCCCCTGGTGGTCAGAAGAGAGAATGCAGCTTTAACTCATGAAGCATAGACTTCTATACAACCAGAGGAGTCGCCCCCTGGTGGTCAGGAGAGAGAATGCAGGTATAACTCATGAAGCATAGACTTCTATACAACCAGAGGAGTCACCCACTGGTGGTCAGGAGAGAGAATGCAGCTTTAACACATGAATAATTGACTTCTATACAACCAGAGGAGTCGCCTCCTGGTGGTCAGGAGAGAGAATGCAGCTTTCACACATGATGCATAGACTTCTATACAACCAGAGGAGTTGCCTCCTGGTGGTCAGGAGAGAGAATGCAGCTTTCACACATGATGCATAGACTTCTATACAACCAGAGGAGTTGCCTCCTGGTGGTCAGGAGAGAGAATGCAGCTTTCACACATGATGCATAGACTTCTATACAACCAAAGGAGTCGCCTACTGGTGGTCAGGAGAGAGAATGCAGCTTTAAATGACAAACTGAGAGGAAAAGAAAAGCTCCTCAAGTTGTCGATGTCAGACGAGATGAATCGAGGGGCCAGGAACATGCAGAGATGGACCGGGAATTGAAAAGACGAGAGTCACATGTGTCACCACTTTGGGGTTTTCTTACTTTTCTTCTTCTTCTTCTTCTTCTTCTTCTTCTTCTTCTTCTTCTTCTTCTTCTTCTTCTTCTGTAAACACAATTGGGAGTTTTTCATCTGAGGAGAAGTAGCCGCATTCAACCGGTAAGTGGATAGCTGTCTATCTACATTGTCACAGGGTAGAGAGACGCATATCTCTCGCATCCAGACCACCCGGGGCAGGTGGGTGGTCGGGGGGGGGGGGGTGGGGGCTACATCAGTTCACATGCTGCCTGGTGCACGTCCTTACAGGCACTATCCCTTTTCCAGCCCAGTGCTTCATCACCTGGATGAAAATAAATATATATATAAAGATATATATATATATTTATATATATATTTATTTTCATATATATGTTTATATGAAAATAAATAAATCTATATATGAAAACATATATATATATTCATATATATATATATATGAAAATGAATATATATATATATATATGAAAATAAATAAATATATATGTATATATGAAAGACATATATATATATATACAGGACTGTCTCAGAAAATTAGAATATTGTGATGAAGTTCTTTATTTTCTGTAAGGCAATTCAAAAAACAAAAATGTCATGCATTCTGGATTCATTACAAATCAACTGAAATATTGCAAGCCTTTTATTCTTTTAATATTGCTGATTATGGCTTACAGCTTAAGAAAACTCAAATATCCTATCTCTAAATATTAGAATATCATGAAAAAGTATACTAGTAGGGTATTAAACAAATCACTTGAATTGTCTAATTAACTCGAAACACCTGCAAGGGTTTCCTGAGCCTTGACAAACACTCAGCTGTTATAAATCTTTTTTTTAACTTGGTCTGAGGAAATATTAAAATTTTATGAGATAGGATTTTAGAGTTTTCTTAAGCTGTAAAAAATAATCAGCAATATTAAAAGAATAAAAGGCTTGCAATATTTCAGTTGATTTGTAATGAATCCAGAATGCATGACATATATTTTTTTTTTTATTGCATTACAGAAAATAAAGAACTTTATCACAATATTCTAATTTTCTGAGACAGTCCTGTATATATATATATATAAATATAAAAATGAATATATATATGAAAATA